>NC_051076.1:88844270-89045387 GCF_004664715.2 Peromyscus leucopus | reverse complement strand
AGAAGAGATCATATTTATAATCAACCTGTTTTAAATAAAAATATTGGTTTTTCTCTGTCCCACACCAGAGGGCTCTTCTGATTTGGGACACAAGAATCTTTTAACCATTTTTTTTTTAAAGCAATATGTCTGGGTTTAGAGGGGGAGTGAGCCAATTCCACCTCTAAAGCCAGCTTGGTATATTTGGGAATTTGGGCGTAGCATCTCTTACTACTTCCTGCTGGAGGGGGGCGCTGTATCTTATGGGGATACAAAGAAAATTTTAGACCTATGGGGTAGTCCGTGAGGCTGTATTGTGTGAACCAGTTGCCTTGAAACCAGTGTGGATGTTGGATCATCTGGGCCATGGTGTCATCAGAGTCCTTTCAGGGGGTCTTGGCTGGTGAAACCTGATGTATCTTAATCTGGAACAAATCCACAGCCTCTGGCTTTCTGTGGAGACAAAAGCAGAACTTCTTTTCCAAAGTAACATATCCTTATATCCAAATTTTGAAGTCAAGGTACTTTTAAAATATACATTTTGGCATAACTCAACAGCTTTTGTAATCAAATGTTTTTCTTCAGTTACGAATATCAAAGACAACATAATCCAGATTCTCTGTGTGGTAGCCATCTTTATGTGGCTTATGTTTTATATTACCTTGAGCCTTGAGCCTATTGCTTTAAACTGCACCATTGTAAGCCTGAAACGGCGCTGTGGCTGCTGGCTCCGCCCACTTCAGCTTCCCAACATGGCAGTGGTACGTTTTCCGCCAGTTCTGGGAGTCATCAAGTCTCAGAAATAGTGGGTCTAAGCTTTTATCAAAGCAGCGTGTAGCCCAGAAACCTATTTTTTTAAAAAAAATACTAGTAAAGACTAAATCTACTACACAGCATAATGTGCCTCTGGCAGACCCCTCATTCCCGCCATACTGCAGGTCAAACGCACTCGCCAGGAACCCGCCAGTGTTCAAACCTGCGTTTTGCGGCGTCTAGCTGCTCATATGAGACAAGAAGCAGGAACCTGGTTTTGGCTCTGTTTAGAATTGGTTATTAAATATTCTCAGGTTTAAGGTGGAAACTCGAGCCGTTGGGCGCCATTTGTTGCTGGAGGGCTTCTCTCCAGGTTCCCCAAGCCCCGCAGTCCCACAATCCACTTATAAAATAATCACTCAGACGCTTATATCACTTATAAACTGTATGGCCGTGGCAGGCTTCTTGCTAACTGTTCTTTTATCTTAAATTAACCCATATTTATAAATCTATACCTTGCCACGTGGCTGGTGGCTTACCGGCGTCTCTACATGCTCTTCTCCTGGCGGTGGCTGCAGTCTCTCTCTCTCTCAGCCTCCCGCTTCCCAGAATTCTCCTCTCTCCTTGTCCCACCTACCTCCTGCCTGGTCATTGGCCATCAGTGTTTTATTTACATAGAGTGATATCCACAGCAGTGTTTTTACTGAAGCATATTGGCCTTCTCCAATAAGCTGATCCTGACAAACTTGTATTCCTTTATCCCTCCATTGTTTTTCTATGTTTTTAGCTTCATCCTTAAACCACGTTAGAAATTGAAGTCTCTGGCTGGGTTCCAGAACAGCTTGCACCAGCTCCCGCCAGTCCTGTGGTACAATCCTAGTATATGTTGACCAAGAGTTTAACCTTTGCTTTACATATGGGGAATGCATGCCATAAGATACTATTGCCTCCTTAAACCTTTTAAAATCCAATAGTTCAATTGGAGCCCAAATATTTTGTGTAATCATTTGATCAGGCATCTGCTGTACAGTTACAGGATAAATTAACGTTGATTGTGCGAAAACAGGCTTTCTTTCTGTAACATTATGATCCAAACTTGAAACAACTTCACTGTTAATTTGTTCTGTCTGAATTTTTACAGGTTTAACAAGTTTTTCTAAAGCTGTCATCCTGGCACTTAAATTGACTATCTTTTTAAATAGTAAAATGAGGGTAAGCATAGTGATAAACTGCATAATTCCAATAATATTACTCTTCTCATATAGTTGTTCCATTGTCAGACTGCCTAAAATTTCAAACAAAACCCAATTTTCTTCCAATGTACACATAAAACCCATTTTTTTTTAAATGTGGAAAAAATATGTCTTTTAAATAGTTTCCTTTATGACTTACCAAATCTGTGTAGAACAGTAGAAATTCCAGTGAATTTCAAAACAGCCACCTAGTGTCCTAGGTGTGAATCCAGAGAGAGAGAGAGAGAGAGAGAGAGAGAGAGAGAGAGAGAGAGAGAGAGAAAGCAAAAGCGAAAGTGAAAGTGAAAGCGAAGGCGTAGCTGGCTAAAGCTTAAATCCAGCCACTTGTTCCCTCTTGAGCCGAGTCAAGGCTTGGCTTTACAGGCAGGGCCCCTGTTTGGCAGGGCAGGTCTGAATTATTTGTAGCACTGGCTTTAAACAAGCAGCTCACGGTTAGTTCGGCCTGAGGCCAAGCAGACCTGGGCCAGGGCTAGGGAGCCGGCTGCTCAGACTAGGGAGCCGGCCCCAAGCAGTTTTTAATGGATTGTTGTCATGTTGGGCACCAGATGTAGATGTAACCAATCATCTTATTAAAATAAGAAACACGGAGCCAATATAAAAGAGAAAGCTGAGAGGTCAGAGCTCAGAGCTAAAATCTTACATCCTGCAGTGCTCCTAGCTTCCCGGAGAGAGAGCTTCTTCCTGTTTGTCTCTCTTTAAATAGTCTTTCTGTTCTGCCTTACCATTGGTTGTAAACCCCAACCACATGACTGCCTAGTCACTGCCTGTAAGTACCGCCCTCCAGGTCTTAAAGGCGTATGTCTCCAATAAATGGGATCTCCTGAAACTGAGAAGCTATTTTACAGCAAAGGACCTGGTCAGTAAGACAAAATAACAGCCTACAGAATGGGAAAACATCTTCACCAACACCACATCTGACACAGGGCTGATCTCCAAAACATATAAAGAACTCAAAAAGCTAGACTTCAAAATACTGAACAATCCAATTTTTTAAAAAAAGGGGGCTACAGATATTAATGGAGCATTCTCAACAGAAGAATCACAAATGGCTGAAAGACATTTAAGTAATTGCTCAACACCCCTAATCATCAGGGAAATCCAAATCAAAACAACTCTGAG
Organism: Peromyscus leucopus; assembly: GCF_004664715.2. Classification (NCBI taxonomy): domain Eukaryota; kingdom Metazoa; phylum Chordata; class Mammalia; order Rodentia; family Cricetidae; genus Peromyscus; species Peromyscus leucopus. The sequence continues at coordinate 89,042,283 of NC_051076.1, read as the reverse complement.
ATGCCATCTCACACCTGTCAGAATAGCTAAGATCAAAAGCACTGAAGACAGCTTCTGATGGAGAGGATTTAGAGAAAGGGGAACACTCTTACAGTGCTGGTGGGAAAGCAAACTTGTACAGCCACTCTGGAAATCAGTATGGCAATTTCTGAGAAAATTGAGAATAAGTATCCCTCAAGACCCAGCTATACCACTCTTGGTCATATACCCAAGGAATGCTCAATCATACTACAAGAAGACACGCTCAGCTATGTTCATCTCAGCATTATTTGTAATAGTAAAGACATGTAAACAACCTAGATGCCTCTCATCTAAGAATGGATAAAGAAAATGTGGCACATATACACAATGGAGTACTACTCAGCAGTAAAAAACAATGACATCATGAAATTTGCAGTCAAATGTATGGAACTAGAAAATATGCTGAGTGATGTAACCCAGAATCAGAAGGACAAATATATCATGTATTCACTCATAAGTGGATATTAGATGTGAGAGAAGGGATGGCCAGACTCCAACCCACAGCTCCAGAGAGACCAGCTGTCAGGGAAAGATTCTAGGAGGGACACAAGGATGGCCCATGAAGGATAGGTGGATAAGATATACATGAACAGACTGGGATTGTGTGGTGAAGGAGGTGGAAGGCAATGAGTGGGGCATTAGAACACAGGGAAATTGGAGGATTGACCTGGAAATGTGACAGAGTAGGAGGGTAGGGAGGGATATACCATGATAGATGATGATATCATGGGAATAGGAAGGGGCAAGGTGCTGGGGAGGCTCTCAGGGGTCTACAAGGATAACCCCACCTTGGAGTGCTGGCAATGGTCTAGAGGGTGCCTAGACTGGTATACACTCGTAACCATTCTAGTGAATACCATAGCCGTCATCACAGAGCCTTTGTTCAGTGACTGGTGGAGACAGATGCAGAGATCCATGGCCAGGCACCAGGCTCAGCTCTGGGAGTCCTGTTGATGAGAGAGAGGAGGAATTCTGCAGACAGGAGAGGTCGAGATCATGATGGGAAGATGCAGAGAGATGACTAGCAACACTAATGGAAGCCCATGAATTATAGACTAGTGGCTGTGAAGACAGTTGTTTGGCTCTAACTGTTTGGGGGGCATCCAGGCAGGGGGATCGGAATCTGTCCCTGGTGCATGAGCAGACTTTTGGGAATCCGGTGCCTATGGTGTGATGCCTTGTATAGCCTTGATGAAGTGGGAAGGGGCTTGGAACTGCTATGCTCAGTGGGCCAGGCTCTGCTGACTCCCCATGGGAGACCTTGATTTTGGGGATGTGGGGATATGGAGTGACTTGGGAGAGAGGGCTGGTGGTGGGAGGAAATTGGAGGTAGGATCTATGGGTGATATGTAGAGTGAGTAGAAAATTTCTTAAAAGTGAAAAAATGAAAAAAAATAGTCAATCACAATATTTGGATAAAAACATGCAGCTGTGGAATAAGAAAGTGTGTATAGAGAAAGTATGAAGAGTAAAAAGATACTAAATTATAACAAAATGACTTATTGAGTACTATGCTATCATCTTGAAAATGGTTTTGACTTAGGACATTTATTTATAAGTATATATCTATAGTGGTATTTTGTTTGTGTTCTAACAAATAAAGCTTACCTGGAGAACAGAGTGCAGAGCTAGCCTCTAGTTAATCATAGAAGCCAGGCTTTCATGCACACATCTTTAATCCCTGAAAGGATGAGGAAGCAGTAAGATCAGGAGTTCAAGGCCACCATGGGCTAAAAAAGATTCATCCAGTCATAAACAGAAACAAATCTAGGTGGTCAAAGTTTCCACCTTTAATCCCAGCACTAGGGAGGATCATGCCTTTGATCCCAGTACTTGAGAGGCACATGTCTTTAATCACAGCCACTAGGGAGGTGGAGAGAGGAAGTATAGAGGCTGGTATAGAGAGAAATATAAGATAGGAAGAGATAGGAGTTCAGCCCATTTTTACCCTGAGGAGTAGTAGAGCTAAGAGGTAAATGTAGCTGTTTTACTTTTTCATCATTTTTAGCATTTACCCCAATATCTGGCTCTGGGTTTTTATTGTTAAGACCAATAAGAATTCACACATTTGGTGGCCATCTTGCATGGCACAAATTGATGGAAATGACACTTGCTTGTGGCTTTGTAGCCACCAGCACATGCCAGAGTTTCATGAGGATAAAGTCACTACTCCACAAGCTAAGGTTTCCTTGTCTTTTCCTCAAGCCTTTGAGCAATTTGGGACTTTTCTTTTACAGCCTCTCTCCAGCAAATTCTGTAGCTAGAAGTTTCTCTGGTTCTATCTGGGCCCTGGAGTCCCATGTCCTTCTTATAAAATGATCACACAGATGCTTAATATTATTTATAACTGCTTGGCATTAGCTCAGATCCACTACTGATAAGCTATATTTTGCCATATTTTCCATGGCTTTATCTGTGTGACATTACATGCTGCTCCCTGGATTGCAAGCTAGTTTCTCCTGACTCAGACTTCATCTTCTCAGAATTCTTCTTGTCTGCTTATCCTGCCTATCCTTCCTGCCTGGCTATTGGCCAACCACTGTTTTATTAAACCAATGTACAAAAGCATTATCCCACAGGATTTTCCATTTTTTGTTTAATAAAAAGGAAAGTTTTAACTTTAACATAGTAAAATTATGTATAACAAAACAGTTATCGAGCAAGAATTACAGTTGCAATATCTAATCTATTTGTATTTTGGCAAAATTAAAGAAAGTACACTATATTACATTTGTGAGTCTAAAGTTTCCTATTTACCTTATTTCTTATCATAACAAAAGAAAACCATAGTTGTAACTCTCTAGTTTTCAACTACTTCAAAGACCCCATAAGGATATATTATTAGCTAAGTAAACAGGAGAGCATTATAAGAAACTTCCAAAAATCTAGAATGACAGAGACAGCTGGCTGCCTGGATAGTCATCTAAAGTTCCTCTACAACATTGGGGCATTCATATTCAGCCCACAGGCCTAGAGTCTATCAGTCATTTCTCTCTGTGTCCTGTAGAATGTCTGCCAGTTTCTTCTATGAAGCAGGAACCTGAAGGACCATCTTGCCTGCAAAGTTTAGTGATCATCTTCCTATGTGTCCTGAATGTGCAGTTGATACAACATTTTTTCAAGCAGTCCAGGCAAAAACAGTTTCTTGCCCAAATGGTCCTTTTTTCCAAGAAGAAAAACACCATATGGAGTGTGTCTTTGATGCCCATCTTTCTCTTTGAAGTAAATTGGTGCTGCCAGGAACATATGTCTCTCACTGTCCAGAAATTCTAAGTTTTTAAAACATTTTAAACAGCATATTCTGTAGGTCTTTAAAGTGTTTGAAGATTACCTACCTAATTGTATTATATCTATGTATACCTAGAAAACTTAACTAAAATGACTACAAGTGTGATTATCATAGATGACTAATTATTGACCTATTTTTCTTAAGTACCCATTACAAATTAAATGAGATCCATAAACATAACATAATACCTTAAGAAAGTAAGAAATATAATTATATATATATATATATATATATATATATATATATATATAAACAAAATTAACTTTAAATTCATGTCAATAAACTAAAAATGATAGCAATTCAAAATAAGTTGCTCTTTAAAAGTAGACTTAATAATATACCCCTTTATCCTTTCATATCTATATCCTGCATTTCTATATCATATTCCCCTTTCTTCTGTTAGAAAGAGATTGACTATGTCCAATAATAATTTGCAACCAACAATCTAGACAAAGACAAACATCCATATTCCATTTTTTGGGAATGTGGGCATAGTTTTCTAGGCTACTTCCTGTTGATAGAGGGTACAGTATTCTTACAGGGATCCTAAGAAAACTAAGAATTATGGTCAAGTCCTGACTGAAATAGTCTGTGAGGATGCATTGTCTGAGCCAGTTGCCTTAAAATGATTCTGGATGTTGGATCATCCGGGCCATGGTGTCACTGAAGACCTTTCAGGGGGTCTTGGCTGGTCAAACCATATTAGCTTGGAAGCAATACACAAACATTATCTTCTGTGGAAACAAAAAGCAGAACCTCTTCTTCAAAGCTACATATCCTTAGATATATATATATATATATATATATATATATATATATATATCTTAACAGCTTTTACAATCAAATGTCTTTCTGCAGTTAAAAATCCCAAAGACAACACAATCAAGATTCTCTGTGTAATATCCATCTTTATGTGGCTTATTTTTTATATTGCCTTTGCTCTCTCATAAAGATTTTATTTTTTAAAACTATTTTTTATATAACTGTCTATATTCCTTTTCCTCTCTCTTCCAAGCCTATGTAAATTTGTACACACACTGAACCATTTAGAGGTTTATTTAATCTGAATTTGACTTATTGTGAATCTCTTGCTTTAAACTGTAGAATGACTAGGACAGAAATGGTAGCTTTGCCTGCTGGCTCAGCCCATCTCAGCTTTCCTACATGGCAGAGGTAATTTTCCGGTAGCATTGGGGGAACAATACTCACCATTGACTGTGGGAAAAGGTAGGTCCATGCCTCCATCTAGCAATGTGCAGCCCAAGTTGTTTTTTTTTTTTTTTTTTTGTATTAGCAAAAGTGTTATGCAGTGCACTGAGCAGCTTGGAGATGCCACGATGTATCATGGTGGAAATCTGCCATGCTGCACTCAAGCCCACATGCCACTGTGAATCACCATACAGTAACTCACAGCTTTCCTGAGAGACACAACTAGGAAGCTGTTTTTAGCTCTGTTTTATAGTATTTTTTTTCCATTGGTAGCTGAAGGTTTTTCTGTGTCCTATCTAGTCTGCAGTTGCTCAGACTCAAATAAACACACAGAGGCTTAATATTATTTACAACTGCTTGGCCATTAGCTCAGACTCACTACTGATAAGCTCTTACACTTAAACTCAGCCCATTTCATCAATCTACATGTTGCCATGTTTTCTGTGGCTTTACCTGTGTGCCATTACATGCTGCTTCCTGGATTGCAGGATAGTGTCTCCTGACTCAGCCTTTCTCTTCTCAGAATTCTCTTTATCTGCTTATCCTGCCTATCCTTCCTGCCTATTTATCAACTAATCAGAGCAACATACATTCACACCATACAATACGACATTCCACAGCAAAACTACACAGGGTTTTGGACACCAACCACCACAGGTGTTAGCTGCTTTTGCATAATCTCCCATGTACACATCTGCCTCTTTGGTTTCTTTTCTCCTGGTGGTTTATGGCTTTTCCCTAGACTGCCTCTGTGGGCTGCTGCCAAACTAGGGTGCTACCTCAAACACCCACTTTTGCTTCTACTCTTCTATGTAGAAACAGTCAGCCTCACATCTTCACTATAACTGTCACCAGATTTGGTGAGACAATTGGAATTTCTTTAAAAAAATAATTAGGTAGAAGAGAGAGTTTTTTCCCTCATTAAAAAAATGGAAAAAGTATTACAATGGAAAAAGTTAGGTCTCCATATGACAATCCACTGAACTGTTTGAAAATGGAACAATTAAATGAGAGAATAATTAATTTAGATGGGATTTATGGAATGTCAATTATAAACATCATTGGTTTTATTATTTTTGTTTTATCACTTTTAAAGTTGGTTAATATAAGTGCTAAGATAAAAGTTTTATAAAACTTATTAAAACAAATCATAGAGATATTTAGACCCAGATAGAGGAATTTAAAGGAGATTGAATTTAGCATTGTAAGGAACAGTCTATGGTTTTCAAACAACCAACTTTAATTTATCCAGTAATCTTAGAGGATATACCAAATGATTGATATCCACAAGCCTATATAAGAGTTGAATGAATTCCTGTGGAAATGTTAGATTTAAGGAGATTCAAGGAAATTTTATTATAATATGGCATGAATTCACTTTTTATGAAGCATGGTCAACTGCAGCTGTAAGTTTCTCCAGTCCTACTCGGCCCTGTGGTCTTCTGATTCTCTGGTCCCACCTGGCCCCATGATCCTGCAGCCACTTTTAAAATAATCATGCAGAGGCTTAATTTTAATTTTAACTTATATGGCCTATAGATCAGGCTTCTTGCTAGCTGGCTCTTATATCTTAATGCAACCCGTTTCTATTAATCTATATGTTGCCATGTGGCAAGGTGTTACTGTTCTGCTGACATTTTGTTGCTACTTCACTGGGTTGGCATCTTCCCAACTCCACCCTTCTTCCTCCTATCTTCAATTTCAATGTACTGCTTCACCTTATCCTGCCCTGCCATAAGCAAATGCAGCTTATTTATCAACCAATCAGAACAACACATTCAAAGCATACAGAAATGTATCCCATAGCACTTTCCCTTTACTATCTAATCAAAAAGGAATGTTTTAAGTTTAAGATAGTAAAATTGCATGTACTAGAACAGTTGTCAACCAACAATTGCAGTTACAATACCTAGTCTATTTGTATTTGGCAAAATTAAAGACAATATTTTATCTATCCTATATTTGTGAGTCTAAAGTTTCATATCTAATTTATCTTTTATCATAACCAAGGAAAATTATAATCATAAATGTGTAGTCTTCAACTACATCAAAGACCCCAAAAGGATATGATATTACCTGAGTAAACAGGAAGTGCATTGAAAGCAACTTCGATAATTCTAGCAATGACAGAGATGCTTCATTTCCTGGACAGTCACCCCAATTTCCCCTCCAATGTTGGGGCATCTATCTTCAGCCTATATGCCTACCTAAAGTCTCTCATTCACTTTCCCTTTGTCCAGTAGAATATTTGGCAGTCTCCTCTGGGAAGCAAGAACCTGAAGGACGATTTCACCTTGTTTTGACAATATTCAATGGTCATTTACATATGGGTCCTGTATGTCCAGTTTATATAACATATTATCAAGCAGTCCAAGCAAGAGCAATTTCTTGCCCAAATGGCTATTTTTGCCATAAAGAATAAAACTTTATGTGGAGTTTCTTTAGTTTCCATTATTCTCTTTGAAATAATTGGTGCTGCCAGGAGCAGGCATGTCTCATTGTTCAGAAAAGTCTAAGTTTTTCAGACATTTAAAATGCCATATTCTGTAGTTCTTTGAAGTGTTTAAAGATTAACTACTTATTTTGAAAGATATCTATGCATACCTAGAAAACTTAACTAATATAACTATTAGTTTGAGTATCATAGTGAACTAATTATTAATCTGTACTTCTTAATTATACATTATAATTTTAAATGAGTGGCATAAACATAATTTATCAAACAAGAGTATAAATATATATAATATAATAAATTTAAATTTGTATCAAACTAAAATCCAAAGCAATGTAAAATATTTTAAACAACTTGTTGTTCTTTGAGAGTAGATTTAATAATCTCTCCTTTCATCCTATCATATGTATAATACCCCCTTTTCTTCTTTAGATAGAGACTGTATTTATACTCACATCCCTTTAAATGAAAATAAACATTTATAAACAATATTTTGAAAATTTTGGAGTAGCTTCTCCTACTACTTCCTGTTGGTTAGGGGCTCTGGTGATCTTATGAAGATCCTGAGAAAACTAAGAATTATAGTTAAATCTTGGCTGTAGTAGTCTGTGAGGCTATATAGACATGTCAGGGGGTCTTGGTTAATCAAACAATATTAGTCAAGCAGACACAGGTAGGCCTGTGGCGGCGACCTGTGGAGGTAGTCGGGCCCAGCAGCGGCTCGCTGAGGTAAACGGGCCCGGCGGCAAAGGCCGACAGGGACATTCAGTCCCGGCTGCAGCCTGCAGAGACATTCAGGCCAGGCGGCAGAGACAAGCAGACGCAGGTAGGCCTGTGGCGGGGACCAGTGGAGGTAGACGGGCCCAGCGGCGGCAGCTGACAGGGATATTCAGACCCGGCGGCAGCCGGCAGAGACATTCAGGCCCAGGGGCGGCCCACAGAGATAGACGGGCCCAGTAGCGGCCTGCTGAGGTAAACGGGCCCGGCAGCAGCGGCCGACAGAGACATTCAGGCCCGGCGGCAGCCGGCAGAGACATTCAGTCCCGGCTGCAGCCTGCAGAGACATTCAGGCCAGGCGGCAGAGACAAGCAGACGCAGGTAGGCCTGCGGCGGGGGCCCGTGGAGGTAGACGTGCCCAGTGACGGCAGCCGACAGACCATTCAGGCCCGTCGGCAGCCGGCAGAGACATTCAGTCCCAGTGGTGGTCCACAGAGGTAGACAGGCCCGGCAGCGGAGACAAGCAGACGCAGGTAGGCCTGTGGCAGCGGCCTGTGGAGGTAGTTGGGCCCAGCAGCGGCTCGCTGAGGTAAACAGGCCCGGCGGCAAAGGCCGACAGGGACACTCAGTCCCGGCTGCAGCCTGCAGAGACATTCAGGCCAGGTGGCGGCCCCCAGAGGCAGACAGACCCAGCGGCAGCTGACAGGGACATACAGGCCCGGCGGCAGACTGCAGAGGTAAACAGGCCCAGGGACAGAGACAAGCAGACGCAGCTTGGAACAGGGACGCCCCTAACTCCAACATCTGGGGAAGAAGCTATCTCGGAGGGTCAGAACCAGAACGAATCTGAACACTCCGTCTGAGGACAACCCAGGGCCCAGCTGCTGATCCTGTGAAACCCAACAACTTGGAGGTGTTGGTGAGACTACCCTGCTCAGCTGAAACCCTTCTGGGAGAGGATTCAGATGCCTACAGTTTAAAGTCTGAAGAAGCAAGATCAGCTGAGGAGTTGACAAATGAACAAAACGTAACCTGGGAACACAGAAGAAGGCGCTACCCAGACACCAAACCAGATCACCAGAATCATAAGTATATAATTCACCGATCGAAATCAACTGCCCGTGAAGAAATAGCACAATAGCACCAATTTAACCAAGAACCACTACTAAACCAAGACTAAAAATTAGAGCAAGAGAGCACTCTCAGACACAGACACCACCTGCACCTCACAGAGGAAGAGATGAGTAGACGCCAGTGCAAAAATACAGGCAACAACATAAAGACCTATATGGCAACATCAGAACCTAGTGATTCTACACCTGCAAGACCTAAACATACCATGACAGAAGAAACAGAAGAAATCAACCCTAAAAATGACATTAAGAAGATGATAGAGACCCTTAAAGAAGAAATAAAACATTCCCTCAATGAGGAAATAAAAACTTTCCTTAAAGAAGAATTGAAAAACTACCTTAAAGAGGAAATAAAAACTTTCCTTAAAGAGGAAATAAAAAACTCCCTTAAAGAGGAAATAAAAACTTCCCTTAAAGAGGAAATGAAAAACTCCATTAAAGAGGAAATAAAAAACTCCCTTAAAGAAATGGAAGAAAAAACGAACAAAAAATGGGAAGAAATCAAATCAAGCCAAGAAAAAGCAATTAAACAGATGAAAGAAACATTCCAAGATCTGAAAAATGAATTTGAGACAATAAAGAAAACACATGCTGAGGGATTGCTGGAAATAGAAATCCTGACAAAACGAACAGGAACTACAGAAACAAGCATAACCAACCGATTGCAAGAGATGGAACAGAGAATCTCTGACGCTGAAGACACGATAGAGAAAATAGATTCGTCAGTCAAAGAAAACAATAAAGACAAAAAAGTCCTAACACAAAACGTCCAGGAAATTTGGGACACCATGAAAAGACCAAACCTAAGAATAATAGGGATAGAAGAAGGAGAAGAATACCAACTCAAAGGCACAGAAAATATATTCAACAAAATCATAGAAGAAAACTTTCCTAACCTAAAGAAAGAAATACCTATGAAGATACAAGAAGCGTACAGAACACCGAATAGGCTGGATCCAAAAAAAAAGTCCTCTCGCCACATAATAATCAAAACACTAAACACACAGAATAAAGAAAAAATATTAAGAGCTGCAAAGGAAAAGGACCAAGTAACATATAAAGGCAAACCCATCAGAATAACACCAGACTACTCAATAGAGACTATGAAAGCTAGAAGATCATGGACAAACCTCATGCAGACACTAAGAGACCACGGATGCCAACCCAGACTATTATACCCAGCAAAACTCTCAATCACCATAGGCGGAGTAAACAAAATATTCCAGGATAAAACCAGATTTAATCAATACCTGTCCACAAACCCAGCCCTACAGAAAGCACTAGAAGGGAAAATTCAACCCAAAGAAGCTAAACACATCCATGAAAAATCAAGCAATAGATAATCCTATACCAACATACACCACAGAAGGACAACACAACACAACCAAAAAAATAACAGGAATTAACAATCACTGGTCATTAATATCCATCAATATCAATGGTCTCAACTCACCTATAAAAAGACACAGGCTAACAGAATGGATAAGAAAACAGGACCCATCCATTGCTGCATACAAGAAACACACCTTAACTCCAAAGACAGACACTACCTCCGAGTAAAGGGCTGGGAAAAGGTCTTCCAAGCAAATGGACCTAAGAAACAAGCTGGTGTAGCTATCCTAATATCTAATAAAATAGACTTCAAACTAAAATCAATCAAAAGAGACCAGGATGGACATTACATATTCATCACGGGAAAAATCCACCAAGATGAAGTCTCGATTCTAAACATTTATGCTCCAAATACAAAAGCACCCACATTAATAAAAGAAACACTACTAAAGTTTAAAACGCACATCAAACCCCACACATTAGTAGTGGGATATTTTAACACACCACTCTCACCAAAAGATAGATCTACCAGACTGAAACTTAACAAAGAAATAAAGGACCTAACAGATGTTATGACTCAAATGGACCTAATAGATATCTACAGAATATTCCATCCTAACACAAAAGAATATACCTTCTTCTCAGCACCCCATGGAACCTTCTCAAAAATTGACCACATGCTTGGACACAAAACAAATCTCAACAGATACAAAAAAATTGGAATAACCTCCTGTATCTTATCAGACCACCATGCCTTAAAGTTAGAACTCAATAACAACAAAAATTATAGAAAACCCACAAACTCATGGAAACTGAATAATGCCTACCTGAAACATCAATGGGTCAAGGAAGAAATAAAAACAGAAATTAAAGAGTTCCTAGAAATCAATGAAAATGAAAGTACAACATACCCAAACTTATGGGACACTATGAAAGCAGTGCTAAGAGGAAAATTCATAGCTCTAAATGCACACATAAAGAAGATGGAGCAATCCCATACCAATGAATTAACAGCACAACTGAAAGCTCTAGAACAAAAAGAAACAAACTCACCCAGGAGAAATAGACGCCAGGAAATAATCAAATTGAGGGCTGAAATCAACGAAATAGAAAACAAGAGAACAATACAAAAAATCAATGAAACAAAGAGTTGGTTCTTTGAAAAAATCAACAAGATAGACAAACCACTAGCCAAATTAACCAAAAGGCAAAGAGAGAGCACCCAAATTCACAAAATCAGAAATGAAAAGGGAGACATAACAACAGACAATGAGGAAATCCAGAGAATCATCAGATCATACTTCAAAAACCTGTACTCCACAAAAATGGAAAACCAGGAAGAAATGGACAATTTTCTGGATAAATACCAAATACCAAAATTAAATCAAGACCAGATAAACCATTTAAATAGACCAATAACCCCTAAAGAAATAGAAACAGTCATCAAAAGTCTCCCAACTAAAAAAAGCCCAGGACCAGATGGTTTCAGTGCAGAATTCTACCAGACTTTCAAAGAAGAACTAATACCAATCCTCTTCAAAGTGTTCCACACAATAGAAACAGAAGGAACACTACCAAACTCTTTTTATGAGGCTACAATTACCCTGATACCCAAACCACACAAAGATGCAACAAAGAAAGAGAACTACAGACCAATCTCCCTCATGAACATTGATGCAAAAATACTCAACAAAATATTGGCAAACCGAATCCAAGAATACATCAAAACAATCATCCATCACGACCAAGTAGGATTCATCCCAGGGATGCAAGGATGGTTCAACATACGGAAATCAGTCAATGTAATACACTATATAAACAAACTGAAAGAAAAAAACCACATGATCATCTCCCTAGATGCTGAAAAAGCCTTTGACAAAATCCAACACCCCTTCATGATAAAGGTCTTAGAAAGAATAGGAATACAAGGAACATTCCTAAACATAATAAAAGCAATTTATAGCAAGCCAACAGCAAACATCAAATTAAATGGAGAGAAACTCAAAGCGATACCACTAAATTCAGGAACAAGACAAGGCTGTCCACTCTCCCCATATTTATTCAACATAGTACTAGAAGTTCTAGCTAGAGCAATAAGACAACAAAAGGAGATCAAAGGGATACAAATTGGCAAGGAAGAAGTCAAACTTTCACTATTTGCAGATGATATGATAGTATACATAAGTGACCCAAAAACTCTACCAGGGAACTTCTACAGCTGATAAACTCCTTCAGTAAAGTGGCAGGATACAAGATCAACTCAAAAAAATCAGTAGCCCTCCTATACACAAATGATAAAAGGGCTGAGAAAGAAGTCAGAGAAACATCACCCTTTACAATAGCCACAAATAATATAAAATACCTTGGGATAACACTAACTAAACAAGTGAAAGACCTTTTTGATAAGAACTTTAAATCCCTAAAGAAAGAAATTGAAGAAGATATCAGAAAATGGAAGGATCTCCCATGCTCATGGGTAGGTAGGATTAACATAGTAAAAATGGCAATCTTACCAAAAGCAATCTACAGATTCAATGCAATCCCCATCAAAATCCCAACACAATTCTTCACAGACTTGGAAAGAAAAATACTCAACTTTATATGGAAAAACAAAAGACCCAGGATAGCTAAAAGAATCCTATACGATAAAGCAACCCTTGGAGGCATCACCATCCCGGACCTCAAACTCTACTATAGAGCTATAGTAATAAAAACAGTTTGGTACTGGTATAAAAACCGACATACGGACCAATGGAATCGAATTGAAGACCCTGACATTAATCCATGCACATATGAACACCTGGTTTTTGACAAAGGAGCCAAAACTATACAATGGAATAAAGAAAGTATCTTCAACAAATGGTGCTGGCATAACTGGATGTCAATATGTAAAAGATTACAAATAGATCCATATCTGTCACCATGCACAAAACTCAAGTCCAAGTGGATCAAAGACCTAAACATAAATCCAGTTACTTAATAGAAAAGAAAATAGGAAGTACTCTTGAACGCATTGGCACTGGAGACCATTTCCTAAATAAAACACCGACAGCACAGACCCTGAGCACAACCATTAATAAATGGGACCTCTCAAAACTGAGAAGCTTTTGCAGGGCAAAAGACACAGTCAATAAGACAAAAAGACAGCCAACAGATTGGGAAAAGATCTTCACCAACCCCACATCTGACAGAGGATTGATCTCCACAATATATAAAGAACTCAAGAAACTAGACATCAAAGCACTGAACAGTCCAATTAAAAAATGGGCTAAAGAGCTAAACAGAGAATTCACAAAACAAGAACTACAAATGGCTGAAAGACATTTAAAGAAATGCTCAACATCCTTAATCATCAGAGAAATGCAAATCAAAACGACTCTGAGATACCACCTTACACCTGTTAGAATGGCTAAGATCAAAAACACCAATGACAACCAATGTTGGAGAGGATGTGGAGCAAAGGGAACACTCCTCCACTGTTGGTGGGAATGTAAACTTGTACAACCACTGTGGAAATCAGTATGGCGGTTTCTCAGAAAATTAGGAATCGAACTACCTCAAGACCCAGCCATCCCACTCTTTGGCATATACCCAAAGAATGCTGATACATACCATAAAGATACATGCTCAGCTATGTTCATAGCAGCACTATTTGTAATAGCCAGAACCTGGAAACAACCTAGATGCCCATCAACGGAAGAATGGACGAAAAAAATGTGGTACATATACACAATGGAGTACTACTCAGCAGAGAAAAACAATGAAAGCATGAAATTTGCAGGCAAATGGATGGAACTAGAAAAAATCATCCTGAGTGAGGTAACCCAAACCCAGAAAGACAGTTATGGTATGTACTCACTCATTGGTGGATTCTAGATATAAAATGAACAATCAGACCACAACCCATAGATCCATAAAGGCTATATATATATATTGAAAAAAAATAGCCAAATGAATGGAAACACATGAACTATGAACCAAAGGCTGAGGGGCTCCCAGCTGGATCAGGCCCTCTGAATAGGTGAGACAGTTGGTTGGCTTGATCAGTTTGGGAGGCATCTAGGCAGTGGGACCAAGTCCTGTGCTCATTGCATGAATTGGCTGTTTGAAACCAGGAACTTATGCAGGGACACTTGGCTTAGTCTGGGAGGAAGGGACTGGACCTCCCTGGACTGAGTCTACCAAGTTGATCACAGTCCTCGGGGGAGGACTTGTCCTGGAGGAGGTGGGAATGGAGGGTGGGCTGGGGGTATGGGGAGGGCGTGGGAGGGGGGAGAATAGGGAAACCCATGGCTGATATGTAGAACTGAATGGTATTGTAAAATAAAAAATATATATCACAAAAAAAAAACAATATTAGTCTGAAAGTAATTCACAGGTTTTGTTTCATCTTCTGTGGAAACAAAAGCAGAACCTCTTTTCCAAAGCAACATATCCTTAGATACAAATTTTGAAGTCTAGATACCTTTAAAAGATACATATTGATTTAACTGAGTAGACTTTACAAACAAGTATCTTTCTGACATTAAAAATCCCAAAGAAAATGTAATCCAGACTCTCTGTGTAATTCCATCTTTATATTGCTTACTTTTTATATTACTTTATTCTCTTTTTAAAGACTTTATTATTTTAAAACTATATATTTCTTTTGCTGTGACTGTCTATACCTTCTGACCATTGATTTAATCTGCAGCATGTCTAGGAGCAAAGTGGAAACCTTGGCTTCAAGCGATGATGAACTCAGCTTCCCAATATGGCAGAGGTAAGCCTACCACCAACTCTGGGAAGCAATGTTTCTATGCCTCCAACAAACACTGTGTAGCCCAGATTTTTTTTCTGTGCTAGCAAAAGCTAAATTCACCATGAAGCATACTGAGTGGCTTGAGACTCATCTGTGTAAGGAGATGGAAGTCCCACCATGCTGTAGTTCAAGCCCACATGCCACAAACCCACTATATTGTAGCTCAAACCCACACACCATGGCATCTCTGAATCATAGCTTGCCTGAGAAACACAACTAGGAAGCTGTTTTTAGCTTTGTTTTAGAATATATTTAAAGCTTTCTCAGATTTTTGGGTGGATATATTTGCTACCACATTATGGTCCCCAAACCCACCCCACCCTGCAGTGCCAGAGCCACTTATAAAATAATCACTCAGAGCTGGGTGATGTTGGCACATGCCTTTAATTCCAGCACTTGGGAGACAGAGCCAGGTGGATCTCTGTGATTTTGAGGCCAGCCTGGTCTACAGAGCGAGATACAGGACAGGCACCAAAACTACACAGAAAAACCCAGTCTCAAAAAAAAAAATCAAAATCACTCAGAGGCTTAACATTATTTGCAAATTATATGGACTATGGGTCAGGCTTCTTTGCTAACTGGCTCTTTTAAAACCCATTTCTATTAATCTATCTGTTGCCACATGGCTGGGTCATTACTGGTATTCTGACATCTTATTGATCAATTGGCAGTGGGCAGACATCTGCCCCACTCCACCCTTCTCCCTCCCATTTTCAGTTTCAATGTACCATATCCTGCCCTGCCATATGCCAATGCAGCTTTATTTATCAACCAATCACAGCAACATATATTCACAGCATACAAAAGGACATCCCACAGCATTCAACTAGTAATAGAATTATCCCTCAAGACTGGAGAGACATGATTATAGCAGTCTTGGAGCCTGGTCCTCAATTGCAGTGGAGGACATGGTAGAAAGATGAAGTTTAGACCATTGAACAATGAAGTAGAGTTAGAAATATGGAAATCTCCCAAGACCAACTTTATGGAGAGGGAGAATATGCTATTGTAGAAAGGCAATCACTAAATGATGTCCACACTGTGTCTTTAGGCCAGGCTGCAACCTTGAATGCTTGGGACAGAATTGAAGAAGTAGGAAAACAAACTGAGTCATTTACTAAAGTTATACAGGACTCAAAAGAAATCTTCACTGATTTCTTACAAAGATTGACTTCAGCAATAAATAAAATGATATCAAATTCAGAAGCTAGACAAATGAGAATTGAATTTCTGGCTTTTGAAAATGCTAATGCACAATGAAAAATGGAAACTAGTCTGTTAAAGGCAAGATCAACATCCACAGCAGAATGGATACATGATACAGTCAATATTGCATCCCATAACATCAATGATGCTTGGATAGGAGATATGATTTCCAGAGGTTTGAAGAAAAATCTATATATCAGCTGTTTCAACTGTGGTAAACAATGTCACTTAAAAAGGGATGGTATACAGGGTATTCCTACAAACAATAGTTTTCTAAAAATAATTCTAAAAGAATGCCCCTCCTTTCTGGAGTATGCAGAAGATGTGCCAAAAGTTGACATTGAATTAATGTTCTATAACAAGAGATATAGGCAATCCTTTGCCATTTGAAAACTCCTTAAGGTGCCTATTACTTCCCTCATGTCATATTTGGTTTCATGATTTCCTGTTGTCATGGAGGAAACTAATTCCCAGAACAATTAAAAAACCATAGCCTATTGTCAAAAGCCATACTACTCTGGATGATAGAATAGATTTGGAAAATAAAACAAAATTCAGGAGAAAGCATAAAACAAACATAAAGATGAGATTTGAAAAAAAAAGAGAACTCTTAATTAGATGAGATGATATTGCATCATACAGTGTGTCCATTCAATCAAATCTAACATATAAAACTTATAAATGCTTTTTAATCCTGCCCCCAACTTCCCTTCTGGACCAGAGGTGAGTATCTGGGTCCAACCCGGACCCCATCCCTGGGCACCAGCCACTCCAGGAAGACCTGTCCAACTTGGCCACAGGTTCTGGCCACCGGGCGGGTACCCTTCTAGCCCCACTGGGAGGGATCCCCTTTTCCAAGCCCCCCGGCAGCCCCTGCAATCTCCGTGCCCTGCCCCCATGCCCATCTGCCCGAGACCCCAGCCACTTCCTGAGACTTAGAGACCGGCCCCCAGCTCCCATCCTGCCCCTGAATTCCCTTCTGGACCAGAGAGTTGGACAAGAGAACTCCCTTTTGCACAAGAGAGAGAGACTTCCTGAATCTGTCAGCTCTTTCTGAAACAAGTACACTGATAAGACCAAGAAGGAACCACAGGAGATGGGCAGACGTCAAGGCAGAAGTACATACAACAAAATGAAGAGCAATACAGCATCACCAGAACCTAGCTCGCCTCCAACATCTAGACCTGAACACCAAAAATTGGAAGAAGCAGAAGAAAGTAGCCTTATGAGTAACTTCATGAAGAAGGTAGAGGCTTGTGTAGAGGAAAAGACAAGAAAATTGGAAGAACGCTGTAAACAACTAGAGGAAAGGGCAAACAAATTAGAAGAAAACAATAAAGCCCTCTAAGAAAACAATAAAGTCCTGGAAGAAAACAATAAATTCCTGCAAGAAAACAATAAAGCACTGAAAGAAAATCATGAAAAAGCAATGAAACAAACAAAGGAAACAGTCCAAGAACTGAAAAGGGAAATTGAAAAAATAAAGAAGACACAAACAGAGGGAATGCTGGAAATAGAAAACCTGAGTAAAAGATCGGGAACTTCAGATGCAAGTATAACCAACAGAATGCAAGAGATGGAAGAGAGGATTTCTGGCATTGAAGATACAGTAGAAGGAATAGTTTCATTAGTCGAAGGAAACACTAAAGCGAACAAAGTCATGAACCAAAATGTCCAAGAAATTTGGGACACCATGAAAAGACCAAACCTACGAATTATGGGGATAGAAGAAGGTGAAGAATACCAACTCAAAGGCACAGAAAAAATATTCAACAAAATTATAGAAGAAAACTTTCCCAACTTAAAGAAGGAAATGCCTATGAGATACAAGAAGCCTATAGAACACCAAACAGACTAGACCCCCCAAAAAAGTCCCCTCGACACATAATAACTAAACAACTAAATGTACAGAATAAAGAAAGAATATTAAGAGCAGCCAAGGAAAAAGGCCAAGTGACCTATAAAGGTAAACCCATCAGAATAACACCCGATTTCTCAATGGAGACTTTGAAAGACAGAAGGACCTGGACAGATGTAATGCAGACACTAAGAGACCATGGATGTCAGCCCAGACTAATATACCCAGCAAAACTTTCAGTCATCATAGACAGAAGGAACAAGACATTCGAAGACAAAGCCAGATTTAAACAATACCTATCCACAAACCCAGCCCTACAGAAAGCACTAGAAGGAAAATTCCAACCGAAGGAAGTCAGATACACACTCAAAAACACAGGCAATAGATAAAGCCACAAGAGTAAACCCCAAGGAAGGGAAGTACACACACACTACCACCAAAAATAACAGGGATGAAGAATCACTGGTCATTAACATCCCTTAATATCAACGGACTTAATTCACCTATAAAAAGACATAGAATTACAGAATGGATACGAAAGCAGGACCCATCTTTCTGCTGCATACAAGAAACACATCTCAAATTCAAAGACAGACACTACCTAAGAATAAAAGGCTGGGAAAAGACTTTCCAATCAAATGGTCTTAAGAAACAAGCAGGGGTAGCCATCCTGATATCCAACAAAATAGACTTCAAACTAAAATCAATCAAAAGAGATCAAGTAGGTCATTACATACTCATCACAGGAAAGATCCACCAAGATGAAGTTTCAATTCTGAACATTTATGCCCCAAACACAAGGGTACCCACATATGTAAAAGAAACATTACTAAAGCTTAAACCACATATAAAACCCCACACATTAATAGTGGGAGATCTCAACATCCCACTTTCACCACTGGACAGATCTCCCAAATCGAAACTTAACAGAGAAATAAAGGACTTAACTGATGTCATGACCCAATTGGACCTAATAGATATCTACAGAACATTCCATCCTAACAAGAAAGAATATACCTTCTTCTCAGCACCCCATGGAACTTTCTCTAAAATCGACCACATACTTGGCCACAAAGCAAATCTCAACAGATACAAAACAATTAGAATAACCTCCTGTGTTCTATCAGACCACCATAGTTTAAATTTAGATTTCAACAACAACAAAAACTACAGAAAACCTACAATCTCATGGAAACTGAATAATGCTCAACTGAATCACCAATGTGTGGTGGTATTGTGTTCCCCAAAATATTGTGTACTCTAATAAATTTATCTGGGGTCAGAGAACAGACAGCCACTAGATACAAAGGCTAGAAAATGGTGGCACTCACACCTTTAATCCTAGCATTCCAGAGATAGAAATCCCTCTGGATCTCTGTGAGTTCAAGGCCACACTGGAAATAGCCAAGCATGGTGACACACGCTTTTAATCCCAGAAAGCCAGCCTTTAATCCCAGGGAGTGGTGGTAGAAAGCAAAAAGATATATAAGGCGTGAAGACCATCGTGTTACAAGAAAGCATTCAGGCTTTTAAGCAGCAGTTCAGCTGAGACCCATTCGGGATGAGGACTCAGAGGTCTCCAGTCTGAGGAGACAAGACCAGATGAGGATCTGGCGAGGTGAGATAGCTGTGGCTTGTTCTGTCTCTCTGATCTACCAGCATGGACCCCAATAACTCGCCTCAGGTTTGATTTTGCTAATAAGAACTTTTAAGATTCCTGCTACACCAATGGGTTAAGGAAGAAATAAAGAAAGAAATTAAAGACTTCCTAGAGATCAATGAAAATGAAAACACCACATACCCAAACTTATGGGACACTATGAAAGCAGTGTTAAGAGGGAAATTCATAGCACTAAATGCCCACATAAAGAAGTTGGAGAAATCCCACAATAGTGACTTAACAGCACATCTGAATGCTCTAGAACAAGAAGAAGCAAAGTCTCCCAGGAAGAATAGATGCCAGGAAATTATCAAAGTGAGAGGTGAAATTAATAAATTAGAAACTAAGAGAATAATACAAAAAATTAATGAAACAAAGAGTTGGTTCTTTGAGAAAATCAACAAGATAGACAAGCCCTTATCCAAACTAACCAAAAGACAGAGAGAGAGAATCCAAATCAACAAAATCAGAAATGAAAAGGGGGACATAACAACAGACATTGAGGAAATTCAGAGAATTATAAGGTCATATTTCAAAAACCTCCACTCCACAAAACTGGAAAACCTAAAAGAAATGGACATTTTTCTGGATAGGTACCACATACCTAAGTTAAATCAAGACCAGATAAACTATTTAAATAGTCCAATAACCCCTAAGGAAAGAGAAACAGTCATTAAAAGTCTCCCAACCAAAAAAAGCCCAGGACCAGATGGTTTCAGCGCAGAATTCTACCAGATCTTCAAAGAAGAGTTAATGCCAATACTCTCTAAATTGTTCCACATAATAGAAACAGAAGGAACATTATCAAACTCCTTCTGTGAGGCTACAATTACCCTGATTCCTAAACCTAACAAGGATGCAACAAAGAAAGAGAACTACAGACCGATCTCCCTCATGAACATTGATGCCAAAATACTCAATAAAATACTGGCAAACAGACTCCAAGAACACATCAGAACAATTATCCACCATGATCAAGTAGGCTTCATCCCAGGGATGCAAGGGTGGTTCAACATACGAAAGTCCATCAATGTAATACACCATATAAACAAACTCAAAGAAAAAAACCACATGATCATCTCACTAGATGCAGAAAAGGCATTTGACAAAATCCAACACCCATTCATGATAAAAGTCTTGGAGCGATCAGGAATACAGGGAACATACGTAAACATAATAAAGGCAATATATATCAAGCCAACAGCCAACATCAAATTAAATGGAGAGAAACTCAAAGCAATTCCACTCGGTCTGGGAGGGGGGGAATGGACCTGCCTGGAATGAGTCTACCAGGTTGATCCCGGTCCTCGGGGGAGACCTTGATCTGGAGGAGGTGGGAATGGGGGGTGGGCTGGGGGGAGGGGGAGGGGGGCGAGAGGGGGAGAACAGGGGAATCTGTGGCTATTATGTTGAACTGAATCTCATTTAAAAATTAAAAAAAAAATCCTTTTTATTTGACCAGATGGATGTGCCAAAAGGGAATCTCCTAATATTAGAGTTGGGGCAGGGTTTTTGTTTTTGTTTTTCTATTTGTTTTTTGCTTTTCAGGAGAATAAAGACATCCAGCTAAGGAACCTGAAGACCACTGGCAAATTAGACAAGTAAAAAAAAAAATAGGAAAATAATCCAGAAAAAAATTCCCTAGAAAAAGAGTAAATTTGCCTATTATAAATCACATCTTCAATAGAATAAAGTTGCCTAAATATTTGTTTCTGCTGTTCTCTACAGACACATAATGCAATTTTTTTTCTGTAGTCCCAGTTCAATTAAAAATTAAAGCTGGCTTTGCAGTTGGAGTGTGCCTCTCTCTTTTTCAGAATCTAAGCATGCTTGTCAAATAATATCCAAAATCTCTACCTCATGTCAAAAAAGCCACCTGATATGGGACAGGATTAAAACTAAATTCATGGACTATTCTATTCCTGCACACCTCATAATCCTTTGGTTTACTTTTGACTCATTGATACTTTCTATAAGCTATAAATATTATGTCAAAATTTATAAGATTTATATATTTTTAAACATTTTTATCATGACATTAATGATCATACAATATACTAATTCTAGAAAAAGGCTTCATCTAGCTTGCTGTACATGATTTTAGGTATGAGTCTCTGTAAGGTAACTAGAAATTATTTTTTTATACTCTGTATGTACCTAACAAATATTGATCCTTTAACTTCTTTGAAATTGGCTGCATATGATATTTAAAATGTTTAAGTTCCTGGCAGTGAACCATGATCACATCTAACAACAACTTTTGAAATCTCCAAAAGGATGATGGGGCCCTACAATGACGATTCCACCAGGACAATGATAACTCCACTTAGCTGAAAAACAGCACCCAAAGAGAAGCTTTGGGCTAAAAGCTGCTCAGGACAAGGTCAAGGTAGCTAGAAGAGATGATCAAGCCTCATATACTACTGTAGCCAGGGCTTGAGACAAGTCCTGCACTTTCACATTACATGGCAACAAATGATTACATGGGCAACAAATGATACAGCTACCTCTCCCAGGACTTGTCATTTAACTCAAAATTTCCTTTTTGAGTTCCCCTAAAGATACCTTCTCCCCAAGAGAGCAGGAAGTAATATTAAGGATTCCCACATTCCCATGATGTGGAGTGGGTGGTTGTTGGTTATTTGATGGGTTATGAAAATCTTATTGTTTAGGGTGGTTGGTTTGCTAATGGATTAAAAAAAGAAAAAGAAGATGAACAAAGAACATTAGATTGCAGTTTTCATGTTTTAAAAAAAGAGTGTATAGAAATGATAGGATAAAGGATAGAATATTTAATATACTCTGAAAAGAAAAAAAGGAGATATAGATATGATAGGATAGATGGTAGATTATTGATTCTACTTTAAAAATCAGCTGTTTATTTTAAATATTTTACATTGATATAGATTTTTGTTTATAGATACAAATTTAAGATTATTTTTGATAAAACATAATTACGTACATTTCTAATGTTGTTCAAGTTTTTATACCTATACATCACATTTAACAATTTAATGCAAATTTCTATTCCTTGAAAGTTGTTATTACAGTTTATTTAGGATAATAAAGAAATGCAGGTTAGTAGTTAACCACCTATTACAATTAAACATGTGGTTATGTTAGATATGTTTTCAAGGTCAAACAGAGATATTTTAGGTAGAAAGGTAGTCTTCAAATACTTCAGAGAGCTACAGATTTTAGTTTATTGATACAAATTTAAAGTTAATTTTGTTATACTGTGTGTATATTTCTACTGTTGTTTAATGTATTATGTTTGTACAGCTCATTTAAAATTGTAATGGATAATTAAGAAATAGATTAATAATTAGTCATCTATGATAATCATACTTGTAGTCATGTTAGTTTTCTAGGTATACATAGATATATTTGAGATATAGAGGTAATCTTCAAACACTTCAAAGACCTTCAAAATATGACATTTGAAATATTTTTAAAATTTTAGACTTTCTGGATATTGAGACATGTCTGCTCCTGGCAGCACCAATTTACTTCAGAAAGGAGGATGGGCATCAAAGACACTCCATATCGAGTTTTGTAGCTAGCGCTTTCCTGCCTGGCTCACAGTCAGGGCAAATCTCTCTCACCCACCAGTCCCACAGCTGCTCAGACCCAACCAAGTAAACACAGTGACTTATATTGCTTACAAACTATATGACCATACCAGGCCTCTTTCTAACTGTTCTTGTATCTTAAATTAATCCATTTCTATAAATCTATATCTTGCCATGTGGCTCATGGCTTACAGGCATCTTCATATGCTGCTTGTCCTGGTGAGGGCTGGCAGTGACTCCTTCTGCCTTCCTGTTCTTTCTTTCCTCCTCTCTGTTAGTCCCACCTATACTTCCTCCTGCCTGACTACTGGCCAAACAGTGTTTTATTTACTAACCAATCAGAGCAACACATTTGCCATACAGAACATCCCACATCAGAGTTTATCTTCACCTAGACAAATATAGCCATTTGGACAAGAAACTGTTCTTGCCTAGACTGCTTGATCAACTGGGCATACAAGACCCATAGGAAGGTGACCACTAAACTTTGCTTGACAAAATAGTCCTTCAGGCTTCTGCTTCACAGAGAAAACTGTAGTGGGTAGCCCTTCCAGCTTTGACCTGGATGCTCCAACCCCCATTGAGGCTTCAGTAATGGTCACACCTATAAGGCGTGGCTGAGAGAGGACACTGAAGACCTGGGTTCCAAATGTGTGGCCTCTCTTAGTTCCTGGACCCTGGACGCTGAAGGTAGACTGAGAAGAGTTCTCCAGAGAACACTGTGGGACTGTGCCATGCCTTTCCCAGACTCTGTAAACTATCCATTCACTTGTAAGTTTCCCCACAAAATAAACCTCCCTTTTAATTATGTTGAGTGGCCTTAATAATTTCACCAACATCTGGTACCAAACATGCGGCAAATTCCAAAGGCCTGGGTGGCTCCCACCCTCAGCTTCCTCCCTGGCTGGAGGGTACCTGAAGCTGCAAGGTACCATAGCTTCTTAAAACCAGGAAAAACGTACACAGTTCCATTTCGGAAAAGGAGCTAATCCGGTCTCAGTTTTGCAGCAAGTTGAGCCCCCAGACCAGTGATACCACAGAGTTAGGCATTCTGCCTCCTTCCTAAGTGCCTGAGGCTTCCACAGTTTCACCTAGTTAAAATAGACAAGGCACTTTCCCAGCAGTGGCACACTACAGAGGCACAAAGAGTGCTTGGAGTCTAACCTGCTGGCAGACCTCTTGTCTGCAGAGGCAGAGAGGGGCTTAGAGTGGCCTGGAACTCTCCACTCCCTGAAGGTCCAGGGAATCACCAAAAAAAAACTGCCTACCACCACCTCCTGCCTGTGGTTACTCTGTGGCCAGCCAAGGCATTCAACAGGACCTGCTTTGGATCTACACCAATACCTCCTGCTGGCTCAAAAGTGCTACTACACCCCCCAAACCATGGAAAGTTAAGATAGGCAAATCAGCATCTTATCAAATAAAAGTACTTGATAATTTTACACCTTAAAATTGACTAACAAATTTTGAGTAATTCGTGTAATATGGCTGACAACATTACCTCACAAGAATTTAAAAACCTTTTTTGCCTGTATGATGAATATGACCTTCCTAAGGCATATCTGGTTTGTACCATTTTGGCATTTGTTGTAATAATTCACACAGTGTTCAAACACTGGTTTAATAATAAGAACAAAGATGAGTCATTATTGGGACTGATGCAGATTTTAAAAGATAGAAATGAAGGCTTACACAAAAAGATTCTCTCTCTGGAATCTGCTAACCAAGATTTACAGGTTTTCAAGATAGCAATGAAGCCTTACATAAAAAGATTCTCTCTCTGGAATCTGCTCACCAGGATTAACAGACTTTAAAAGATAGCAATGAAGGCTTACATAAAAATATTCTTTCTCTGGAATCTGCTAACCAGATTTTACAAAACAGGCTTGTACCCAAAATTGATTTTATTGATAATAAATATGAATATTTAATGGATAGAACACTAATTCTTCAGAGTGAAGTTGTGGCTACTCAGATACTATATAAGGAAGAAAGATTATCATTAATTGATAAGATAAGGTCCATGGAATCATGTGTCTCAGAAGAACATACAAACTTCCATGATTCCATGAGAAATCTGGAATCCCTTGCAAGAGAGGAGGTTTACTCCCTAGAACAGACCCTAGGTGCTCATTTGCAAGCCCTGGAGGAAACTCAATAAACAGGACAAAGGACCTAATAAGCAGAAGGGCAAGACCATACAGGTTGTAATATCTCGAAATGGCTCTCATCCAATGGCTTATCCTGTTATCACCCATGAGAAGCGGCAGATGACACACACCCCAAGCCATATATGACATATACATTACAACCAATTTCAATAAGGAACTTTAAAAATATAAAGGAAGCAGTAGTTACTTATGGGATACACTCCACATAAGTAAGACAGACGTTAAATTTGTGGTCTACCTAACATAGAATCATTCCAGATGATTGGCATCAGTTAATTTCAGCTGTTCTAGAATATAGTCAGCAATTATAGTGGAAAAGCTGGTTGAGAGAAGAGGCAAAACATTTAGAAAAACAAGGCGAATTCAGAGGTTTTGTGATCTCCCAAGATCAAATACTTGGTGAGGGATGTTTCACTGACAAGAATGTACAAGCCACTTATAATGAGCATACAATATCCCTATGCCATACAGCAGCTCTAAATGCTTGGGAAAAAGTTCCAGAACCTGGAAAACCAACTGGGGTATACACGAAGATATTTCAGGGACCGCAAAACCCTTCACAGATTTTTTACAAAGGCTGAACACAGCTATAACAAAATCTTGTGTCAGATAAAAAATTAAGAAAAGTATTAACTGAGTCCTTGGCATTTGACAATGCTAATGCAGAATGCAAAAGAATACTTACACCATTAAAGATCAGATCAGCTCCTTTGGAAGAATGGATTCAACATACTAATGGTGTTGAGTCTCTTAACCACAGTAATGAAGCTTAGATAGGAGAGACAAATCCCAGAGGTGAAAGAAGGCCCCATTGTACCAAATATTTTAAATGTGGTACACCAGGTCATATAAATAAAAACTGTACATGGGGTACTTCCAGGAGTAATACTCCTTCTAGAAATAGCCTAAACAGGAGACCCCAACCACCTCCTGGATTATGTAGAAGATGTGGCAAAGGCTGACCTTGGACCAGTGAGTGCAGATCAAAAATAGATATACAAGGCAACCCTTTACTGGTGAGAAACACCTCAGGGGGTCTCTTGCAGACCCCCAAATCAAACATGGTATGAACATTTCCAGCCACTGTGGAAGAAATTCCTCTCCAGGACAACTGAATAAACCAATGCCTAATGTAAAAACTGATACTGCAATAGATGATAAAACAGCTCTGATAGCTGAATCACAGTTTACAAAGAACACAATAAAACAATAAAACAAATATTTTGGCAGACTTCTATAAATTAACAAAGACTTAGCTTAGGATTCAAATTAATGGCCTGTTTCAGGAGGGCCTGGTAGACACAGGTGCAGATGTGACAATAATTGCACCAAAATCATGGCATCCAAATTCGCCTCTTCAAGAGATAGATATCCAACTTCTAGGGATTGGAACCCTATCTCAGATAAAACAGAGTTTGAGATAGGTTGAATGCATAGGGCCAGAAGGACAGAGAGGGAGGGTAAAGCCATATGTAGCAAATGTAGCAGTAAATCTTTGGGGTTGAGATCTGTTACAACAGTGGAATACCCAGATTAAAATTCCTACACTCTCAGAAAAGAAATACAGATCAACGCATGTTTCTAGGAATAATATCATAACATGCTATAAAAAAACCGTCACCAATCATTCAGGCTGCACACAAACAAAGCATAACTGCTGTTGAATACTCAGAAGTACCAACTGCATTACCTTTAAAAAGGCTAACTAATAAACCTGTCTGGGTTGGACAATGGCCTTTGACAAAAGAGAAGCTACAAGCTTTAGAACAGCTGGTTCAAGAGCAGTTAAATGAGCAAGACATTGAAGAATCTACCAGCCCTTGGAATTCTCTTGTATTTGTTATTTTAAAAAAATGTCTGGTAATTGGAGAATGCTGACAGACCTTAGAGCTATTAATAAAGTAATTCAGCCGATGGGTTCCCTACAGACTGCAATGCCCTTGCCCTCTCTGATACCCTAAGAATGGCCTACAATAGTTATTGACTTAAAAGGCTGTTTCTTTACTATACCCTTACAAGAAAATGATAGAGAAAATTTTGCCTTCACAGTACCTAATTATAACAATTCCCAGCCAGTCAAGAGATATCAATGGAAGGTCCTCCCACAGGGAATGTTAAACAGCCTACCTTGTGCCAATACTTTGTGCAAAAACCATTGGAAATAATTCATATAAAGTTTCCACTATCCATAATTTATCACTATATGGATGATATTCTATTAGCTGACCAAAGTTAGACACATTAGAAAGCATGCTTAAAGAAGTAAAAAAAAAAAAAAAAAAAAAGAAGTTTTGCCTTGCTGGGGACTGCAAATTGCTCCTGAGAAAATACAAAGAGGAGATTCTATTAATTACGTAGGATATAAGATAGAGCTACAAAAAATTAGACCCCCAAAAGGTACAACTAAGGAGAGATTGATTGAAGACTCTTAATGATTTTCAAAAGTTGTTAGGAAGCATTTCCAACTTAATGGGTATCATTGGAATATGCAAAGATACACTAAAAAATTTGGCTAATACTCCAGAAGGGGACAAAGAATAAAATAGTGCAAGAGAATTATCAGCTGAAGCTGAGAAGGAATTGGCTCTAGTAGAAAAGACAATTCGGGGGGGGGATTAGCTCAGTGGAAGAGCACTTGCCTAGCAAGTTCAAGGTCCTGGTTTCAGTCCTCAGCTCCGGAAAAAAAAGACAAAATAACAAAAGAGGTTTGGCCATTGTTTAGACAGTTGTGGTGGTACACACCTTTAATCCCAGCACTTGGGAGACAGAGGAAGGAGGATTTCTGTGTGTTCAAAGCCAACCTGGTCTACAAAGTGAATTCCAGGTGCATCGGGACTATAGAGAGAAACTCTGTCTCAGAAACAACAATGTGGTTTCTAAAACACCATGCTGAAAAATGAAAAAAAAAGAAAGAAAAGACAATTTGAGAAGCACATGTGGATTATGTGCAACCAGAACTTAAATGCATTCTTGTCATATTCCCCTCCAGATATTCCACCACGGGTATTTTGATGCAGAGGGAAGATATTATATTGGAATGGATATTCCTACCATGTAAACCAAATAAGAAATTAAAGACTTTAAGAAAAGATCTCTTATTTGATTCAAAAAGGTAAATTAAGACTTCTTCAGTTAACAGGAATGGACCCAGCAGAAATTGTAAATCTTTAACTAATGAGGAAATTTCATCACTATGGAAAGATAATGAATACTGGCAGAGAGCATGCAGTAACTTTTTGGAAGAGATTAATAACCATTATCCCAAAAGCAAGAGAATAGAATTCATAAAGAAGACAGAGTGGGTCATTCCTCATATTGTATGACAAAAGCCAATTTCTGGAGTCCTCACATTCTATACTGATGCAAATAAATCAGGGTAAGCAGGATACAAATCAGGAGACTTAAGTAAAGTGGTACAAAGTCCATACAATTCTGCCCAAAGGCAGAACCATATGCCATTCTTATGATACTGATGGACTTCACAAAATCCCTCAATATAGTCACTGACTCTCAATATGCAGAGAGAGTTGTTTTACATATTGAAACTGCTGATATGTAATGTAATTTATTCCTGATAATATAGAATTAACTTCATCATCCATACAATTGCAGGAAATAATCAGAAAAAGGGAACATCCTATATATATAACACATATCAGATCCCATACAGGTCTACCAGGACCTCCAGCACAAGTAATGATGAGATTGATCAGTTACTAATACATAATGTGCTAGAAGCCTCAGAATTTCATAAGAAACATCATGTAAATAGCAAAGGTTTGAAGAAGGATTTCTCCATCACTTGGCAACAAGCTAAGGATATTGTGAAAAAATGTTCTACTTGTTCCTTCTATAACCAAACTCCATTACCTGCAGGGAGCAATACAAAAGGTATACAAAGAAATGAAATTTGACAGATGGATGTGTTTCATTTTGCAGAATTTGGAAGATTAAAGTATGTACACCATAGCATTGACACCTATTCAGAATTTCAGTGGGCAACCCCTATGAGTTCTGAAAATGCTGGTTCTGTGATTACACATCTATTAGAGTTATGGCCATCATGGGAATACCTGTACAAATTAAGACAGACAATGCCCCAGCATATATCTACAATAAAATGAGGCAGATCTTTGCTTATTACAATATAAAGCATGTTACAGGTATACCACACAATCCCACAGGCCAAGTAGTCATAGAAAGATCCAATCGAACTTTAAAGGATATTTTAAATAAACATCAACAGGTAACAGTGATTCCTAGAAACAGATCTCATCATGCTTTATTAAACTTGAATTTTCTCAATGCTAAAGAGAAAGGAACAACAGCTGTGGAGAGACATTGGACAACAGATAAAACTCCTGAGCTAAACCAACCGGTTTATTTCAAAGATGTGTTGATCTCAAAATGGAAACCTAGATATGTCCTACATTGGGGAAGGGGTTTTGCTTTTGTTTCTGCAGGAGAAGAAAAGATCTGGATACCAACAAAATTAGTAAAAATTCGATTTGAACAGGAGAAACACCTTGATGAGGCATAGTAAAAGCTCATCTACCACTGTGACATCTCTACAAGTTGTAAGAAAAAAAATAACAATCAAAGATTGGGGTAGGGTTCTATTTTTGTCTTTCCAGGATAATGGAAATACCCTTCTTACAGAAATATAAGGCCTTGGATATCCAGATGTTTACAGCAGTAAGAAAGAATCTATTGGTACCAATCCACACAGGGTAAAATCTCAATGTCTAACATCTATATCTCTATCAATCTAGAAAAGTTGTGTTTCCAATTCAATTATAAGCAAAGCTGACTTTGGAGATGGAATTGGCTTACCCCTTCTCTAAACCCAAGCATATTGCTAAAGGAAAGGGTTTAGAGTTTCTTCAGTCCCATGTCAGAAGATCCCTCTGGTGTGACACAGAAGGAAACCAATAAAAAGGAACCATTGTCTTCAAGATTCTAATTCTCTCCATTCTTACTCTTGAATTCTTGGAATCCTTTCTTACATGTCATGTCATCTTTAAATCCAACCTTTCAATTTTGGTAAAAAATAAGTTTTTCTAATAGCAATCTTCAAAGTCTCCAGAAGGCAGATGGGGCCCCAACAACAACTCTACCCAATACAGAATGATACCATGGTAATCACCATCATAATTATACTTCTTGCCAGAATTTCAGACAATCTTACCCACTACTCTGAGATTTGCTGCAGAATCTACAGTTAGTCTAACTAAGATTTAAGTATCTGAACTTTCTTACAGTACCCAACAGTTATACCATCAAACCCAAAACAGCAGGAAGCAATTATAATAAAATGACGCCCCTTCTCCCTAAGATTTCATATTCCTCAGGGTTATGGATAATGGTAATAGGGTTGGGGGGTGTAAGAAACTATTAAACTCAGTATTCTCCTTAAGAAAAGAAAAAGTGTCTCAAAAAAGAGGAAAAGAAGAAATGGAATGGATAGGTATAAAATATTATGGTAGATTATTGTATACACTAGTAAAAAAATTAGTAAAGTAGCAGCCTTAGATAATTTGCACTGTAATTTGTACTGTTATGAGTTCTTATATGTTGATACAAATGTAAACTATTTTTATTTTCCTGTTTAAGATAATTTGTATATTGATATAAATACAGAACTATATTTGTTATAATGTACACGTTTTTACTCTTATTTGAAATATTTGTATATTGATACAAATGTAAATTTATATCTGTCATACTTATGTATGTTCTACTTCTGTTTAAGATATTCTGTATACTGATATATATTTAAGATTATTGCCATATTGTATATTGCACTATACATTCCTACCTCTGTTGTAAATATCTTGTGTATTGTCACAATTTTGAAGTCATCATCCTTTACTGTACATTCACTTATAGAAGACTGTTTACTTTTTTGACATGAAGCCTTAGTCCTTAGGTTATTTAGGTAGATAAGACTTATAGATTTATAGTCACCTATGCTTATAATCTCTATAGTTATGCTAGTTAAGTTATCCAGATTTACAGATACATAGGTCAGATGGACAGGTAATCTTCAAACACTTCATAGACCTAGAGAATATAGCATTTAAATAACTTGGAATTCTGTTGATGTGAGACACAATTGCTCCATGCAGCACCAATTTGGGCTTTTAAGACATTTCCATTGGAAGTTTATCTTCTTGGCACAAAATGGCCTATTGGGCAAAGTACTGCCTTTGCCTCAACTGCTGACCATATGAGTGCTGTCCTTCTGGACAAGCAGGACACAAAGAAAAGTGACTTCTGAACTCTGCCAAGACAGGGTAAGATGGTCTTTCAGAATCCCTGCTTCTGAAAATGGTGTCAGATACTCTAGGTCTGTAGTCAGTTTGAATGCATCAACAATGCTAAAAAACATTAGACAACTGTCCAGGCTGCCAGCTGTCTCTGTCTACTCTTGCAAGACTCCTGAAAGTTGCTTGCATCCATCCATCTTCCATTTCCAAGTACCATTATATTCCTTCTCAATTCTTTGATGAGACTGAAGACTAGCAGTTATAGTTACAACTTAGTATATAAAAAATATCTTAGAATATGTTAAGTATTAGATTTAGGTTCTTTAGGATAGGACACCTTTTGGAATGATCTTTGTAACATGCCATTTACCCACATTTCAGACTTTCCTGGATTTTAGTATGTTTTTCTTGCTTGATAGTATTTGCATTGATTGTAGTTCCATCTTATCTAGGTCATTATCCCTCCTTACTCCTGGACAATATCTGATAGCCATTTCTTTGTATATAGTCTTGTATTAGGTTAGAACCTCTTATTTAGACAAAAGGGGGAGGTGTAGTGGGTAGCCATTCCAGCTTTGACCTGGAAACTCCAAACCCCATTGAGGCTTCAGTAACTGTCATGCCTATAAGGCAGGGCTGAGAGAGGATGCTGAAGACCCAGGTTCCAGATGCATGGGCTCTCTTAGTTCCTTGACCCTGGATGGTGGAGGTTGACCGAACAGAGCTCCAGAGAACACTGTTGGACTGTGATACACCTTCCCCAGACCCTGCGACCTACTTATCTCTTCATTTGTAAGTTACACCACTAATAAACTTTCCTTTTAACTATGTGGAGTGACCTTAATAATTTCACCAATAGAAAACTGCCAGACATTTTACAGGACACAGAGAAAAATGACTGAGAGACTCTAGGCATGTGGGCTGAAGACAGATGCCCCAACTTTACAAAGGAACATTAGGTGACTGTCTAGGCTGCCAGCTGTCTCTTTCTACTCTCACACGATTTCCCAAAATTGCTTATGTCCTTCTCCCATTTCTCAGGTAATATTATATCCTTCTGAGGTCTTTGAGGTAGTTGAAGACTAGATGTTATAATTTCCTTAGTTATGATAAAAGATAAGTTAGATACAAAACCTTACACTCACAAATATAGGATAAATAGGATATCTTCTTTAATTTTGCCAAATACAAATAGACTAAATATTGTAACTGTAATTTTTGCTTGATAATTGTTCTGTTATATGTCATTTTACTATGTTAAAGTTAAAATTTTCCTTTTTTATAAAAAATACAGAAAAGTAAAAGTGCTATGGGATGCTATGGTATAAATATGTTACTATGATTGATTGATAAATAAAACACTGATTGACCAGTAGCCAGACAGGAAGTATAGGATAGGTGGGACAAACAGAGAGGAGAGACTAGGAGGTAAAAGCTGAAGGAGACGCTAGCCTGCCGTCCAGGGAACAGCATGTAAAAGCAACAGGTAAAGCCATGGCACATGTGGTGACATATAGATCAACAAAAATACGTCAAGTTTAAATGTAAGAGGTAGACAATGGTAGGCCTGAGCTAATGGCCAAGTAGTTTAAATAATATATGTTTCTGTGTGTTTATTTTATAAGTGAGCTACAGGACTGCCGGTGCTTGGTGGAACCTGGAGAAAAACTATATAGCTACAGTTGTAGTTATAGTTTTCCTTGTTACCAGATTCAGAAAAGAAATTCACTTATGAAGTATAAAGTGTATAAAGTTGAAAGACTTTTTTTTTTTGGTTTTTTGAGACAGGGTTTGTCTGTCTAGTTTTGGGGTTTGTCCTGGACCTCACTCTGTAGACCAGGTTGGCCTTTAAGTCACAGAGATCTACCTGCCTGTGGCTTCTGTGTGCTGGGAATAAAAGCATGCGTCACCACAACCCAGCTCTGTTGGGAGACATTAAAAGATAGTTTTGATAGTGCAAATTAGAATAGAAAGTGAATTAGGTACAACATTTTGGACTCAACAAAATAGTATATATAATACAGTATTTCCTCTGAATTTATCAAATGTTTATTGACTAGACATTGTTCATGTATTTGTTGTCTGTATATATTGTATATAGTTATTGTACTTGCTGTATATAGGATTCTTAAATTAGTTATATCTATTTAACTATAGAGGCCAGGCTTTTGTGACATACCCCTTTAATTCCTGCAATTTGGAAGAGGAAAGAAGAAGATTAGGATATAAAGGCCACCCTAGGATACACAAAATTGATCCAGTTTAAAAGAAAAACAAGCCAGGTGGTGGAGACTCAGGCCTTTAGTCCCAGAACTAGGGGGATCATGTCTTTAATCTCAGTACTTGATAGGCATATAACTTTAATCCCAGCAATAGAGAGATGGAGACAGGAAGTGATATGACTGGGTAGAGAGAGAAATATAAAATTGTAGAAGAGAGGAACTAAGCACTTTTTGGGGGGCTTAGGGATCATAGAGGTAAGAGGTGACAGTAGCTGCTTTAGTTCTCTGATCTTTTAGCATTTACCACAATATCTTGCTTCAAGTTTTTATTGTTAAGACAAATTAATATTTGTGCTACATGTATCAATTTTGCTTTTCAAATACAATTACATATAAGAGTTTTAACACTGTTTTGACACTTCTGCATAATATAGATTGGTACAATTAACTCAAATAAAAAATTCTATCAATTTGTTTAATTTCAGCTTTATATTCTGGTAGTTGAATTTTAGTTTTTATTAATTCAAAGAACAAAATGCATTATAATTGCAATCATTCACTCTTAAATACATATAAGGAGGTATTCATGCTATCGTCATGTCCTTTGACCACTAGCTCCACATTACAGCCTCTACATCAAACTTCTGCTGTCATTCTTCAATGAGCTAAGCTATTTTACATTTCAACATAAGTGACTATTGCACTTTCCTACTTTTGTTTGGCTTTGCTAATTTTTCTTAGCATACTGCTCTCCAAGGTCATCAACCTTTCACAAATGATGGGATTTCTTCCTCTGTAAATGCAAACATCAACTAATGTTCCAGTGTGTATACCTCATTTTCATTTTCTTCTACTTTTCTTGTTATAAATTCATTGGCTAATATGAAAAACATACACACCAACATTGGACTATGGATACCTCTTAAATATAATTGTAGATGAACTTCTAGACAGTCTTATTAAATAAGAAACACAAAGCCAAATATAGAGGTACAAGCCATAGAGTTAAGAGAAATAGCTGCCAACTAACCTTAGCTTACCACCTCACTGTAGCTTCCCAAGAGAGCTTCTTCCTGTCTAACCTTTATTGTCTTCCTATTCTGCCTTCTCATTGGCCCAGCCACATCCTTTCTCATCACTGCCTGTCTATAAAGACCTCCGGGTCTCTATGGTTGGTACTAGGATTAAAGGCATGTGTCACCATGCTTGGCTGTATCCTTGAACACACAGAGACTCTGCCTGCCATGTGAACAGATTAAGGGAATGTGTTACCACCACCTGACTTCTGTTTATGGCTGAATATGACCTTTGATCTCCAGGCAAACTTCATTTATTGACATACACATAAAATATCATATTTCAGCACAAATAAAATATCACCACATTTCCTCTTTTTTTCTAATAAAAATAAAAAAATTAACTAATATAAGAAAAACTATATACAATAATTACAATAACTATATACAATATATACAAGCAATAAATACATCAACCATGTCTAGTCCATTTGCATTTGACAAACTATTATCTATCCTATTTTGATAAGTCCAAAATATACCTGAATCACTTTCTATTCTAACTTATACTACTAACAGAGAACTCTTATAATGTCTTTCAAATTTATACATTTTACACCACTTTAGTGAGTTTCTTTTCTGAATTTTTTAACAAGGAAAACTATAACTATAACTATATAATCTTCAACTCCCTCTTAGACCCAAGAAGGAAATAATATTACCTAGTAAAACAGGAAGTGCAAACAAGTGGCTCACAAAAAAAAAAAAAATGTGAGTTTACAGAAACAGCCAGTTACCTGAACAGTCACCTGAGGTTTCTCTGCAATGTTGGCATATCATCTTCAGCCTATAGGCTTAGCATATGTGACAGACTTACTTGTGAAGTAGGATGTACACAGGGCCTATACTTTGACCTCACATTCAGTGAGAGTAGTCCATGTACTAGATAAACGTGAATTTCTCCAGTTTCCTGTCATGATTCAGGATTTGAAATTCTGGAAATTATTGATTCTTTTGAAGTCTGGCTGTTCATTCTCAGCTTGTGGGTGGCTTCATCTTGTCATTCCATTCTTCTGTGCATCCCCTTCTCCTCACCTTGTTGGTGAATTCATCTCTTTTTTTAAATGCCAGTCTATCATTGAGAGGTTAGTCTCTGTTAGCTTAGTTACTTTTTCAAGAATAACTGTTTCAGCTACTATTCCAATGCATACTAGAAGATGTTGGTCCACTGCCTGTTCAGCTGCCTTTGAAGAAAGGGGCACTGTGCTTTCACCAGACTGCAAAGGCCACTTCAGTGATGATGTCATATTGTACTGGCCTCAGAGGAAGCCTGTATAAAAGCTACAACCACATTTGTCTTGGCAAAGATTGATAGTCCTTTGTTTTGTGTACTGTCTCTCCATTTTGGATAGCATACTGTCAGCAGTCTATTTGAGGACACTGTGTTGCCCAGAAGCTAACTTTTGCCCCAATGTAAGTTAACTGCACATGCAGTTTCTTCAATGCCCATATTTTAGCTGAAGTTGATTGGTGCTGCCAGGACTGGACATGTCTCATAGTTATAAAAAAGGAAAAAAAAATCTAAGTTATTAAAAACATTTTAAATGCCATATTCTGTAGATCTAAGAAGTATTTGAAGATGGCCTGTCTATCTTATATCTCTGCTTAGCCTTGAAAACATACCTAACATGACTACAAATTTGATTGTAATGTCTAACTACTAACTTGCATTTCTTTATATCTTAGTAGTTGGTAATAATAATATTCAAAGATTAGCAAATTGCATTACATTGCTAAATGAACTGTATAAGTACAATATTCTGAAAAGCTTAGAAATATACATTCAGCATTTTCTAACTATATCAATCTCAATATATATAATTTGTAACAATACATAAATTTGTATATATAATTTGTACAATATATAAAAAACCAATCCAATATAAAGTATTTAAAACTATTAGCTGTCTTTTAAAAGTAGATTTAATAATCTATACTTCTATTTATATCATACCTATATCCTCTCTTTTCTTTTTCTTTTCAGAGTAGATTCAATAATCTACCCTCTATTCTATCATTTCTATATATCTTTTTTCCCTAAACAAGAATGTTAAATTTAATCTCCTTTGTTTAGCCCTTCTCCTAACCATTAACAAGAACTTGTAATCAACCCTCCTAAACAATGAAAATTATCCTAAATCTGAAACCCATTGAAAGACCAAATATCACACATCCCACCCTATCTCTTTGGGAATGTGGGCGGTCATATTCTTAAAATTGTTTCCTGCTGGTTGGGGGGTAAAGGCCTCTTTAGGGGATTCTGAAAAGAAAAATTTGGGGTTAATTGTCAAGTCCTTGTAGATGTAATTATGAACAGTTTTATTAAATAAGAAACACAAAGCCAAATGCAGATTTAAAAGCCCCAGAAGTCAGAGAGCAGTAGCTAAGAGCAGAGTCCAAGACTGCCTTCTTACTACCTGCTGCCACTGCCATCCTTCCCCTGAGAAAGAGACCTACTTCCTGTGTGTCTGTCTTTTTATTGACTTTCTGCTTTGCCTTATCATTGATTGTAAACCCAACCACATGACCTCCTTGTCACACTGCCTGTCTATAAAGACCTCCAGGTCTCCATGGTTGGTATTGAGATTAAAGGTGTGTGTCTCCATGCTGGCTGTATTCTTGAACACACAGAGATCTGCCTGTCATGTGACCTGGATTAAGGGCATGTGCTATCACTGCCAGACTTCTGCTAAATGGCTTGTTATTAGCTCTGATCCCCAGGCACTTTTATTTTATTAACATACAAATTAAACCACATTTCACCACAAATAAAATATCACCATAAGTCCTAAGAAAGGTAGCTATATTATTTGTTTTCCAGTTTCTGCATAATGCTGAATTTCAGGGTTTATCTCAAATCCTTGTTTCAATAGCCTGTGACAGTGGGTCATCTCAGCTAGCCATCTCAAAATTGTTCTGAGCAGTTTGTATACAAAAGATGATCTTTGGGTGATGTTTGTCAGCTTAGTGGTATTATTATTGTCCATGTGTATTTGTTGTTGTGGGGCCCCATCATTTCTGGAGACTTCAAGTTTACTATTAGGACTGGTCACGATTACCTGAAGAAAACTGATAGAGACTCCAACACAAAAAGATGTATAGGCAGCTAAATAAAGCCCTTTTTCTAGAATTAGTTAGTACTCTATATGACCATTGCTATCATGGCAAAAATTTAAAATATATATGAATATCTATATTAATCTTATAAATTTTGATATAAAATTTATACCTTAAGTAAAGTTTAAAGAATCAAAATAGAATCAAAGAATTGAGATTAGTGGCAATAGAATAGTCCCTTAATTTTTTCATTTTCTTTTGTCTCATATCAGAAGATGGCTCTTTCTTCTACTTGAAACAGAGATTTTGCATTTTTCTTTTAACCACTTGCTTAGGATTAAAGAAGCAGAGAGTCATTCATCAAAACCAAAGCCAGCTTTAATTATTCATTGAACTGGGACTACAAAAAAGACCATTTGTTTTAAGTGGCTGTAGAGAAGAGAAGAAACAAACATTTAGGAAAACTGAAAATTGTATAGGTGATATACCAATAGGCCAATTTACTCTTTATCTTGGGACATTTTTTCTAGGTGATTTGTCATTTTTCTTCTGATGTCTCATTTTTCCAGTGATCTTCAGATTCCTTAGTCTTTATTTCTCCTGAAAGACAAAAAAAAAATTCCTTTCCCCAAGACTAATATTGGGGAGGTTCCCTTTTGGCAAGTTATATCTGATTAAATATAAAGGCATTTGTTAGTCATATAAATTAGTTTAAATTGGATGATTGAGTCGGTTGATGAACTATCACCTCTTCTATTTAAGAGATCTCTCTTGTTTAAATTGAAACCTTATCAATTTTGATAGTATCCTCAGCTTATCTTCCCCTGTAGAAACAAAAGCAAAACCTCATCCACAACATAACGTGTATCCTGGTTTCTATTCTGATGTCAGTACATCTTTAAAATATATAGGCTGATAATTCTGTAGTTTTTTTTCTATTATCCGATGTCTCTTTGCAGCTGTTTCTTTCTCATTTGCATTGAGAAAATTCAAAGTTAATAGAGCATTATGCAGTCTATTTCTCATGTCTTTGAAGTATTTGAAGATTACCTAATTGAATTATATCTATGTATACCTACAAAACTTAACTAACATGACTATAAGTTTGCCTATCATAGAAAACTAGTTATTAATCTGAATTTCTTAATTATCCATTAAAGTCCAAATGAGTTATATAAGCATAATATTTTAAATGAGAGTTGAAGTATAAATGTACAGTATAACAAAATTAATTTTAATTTTTTATCAATAAACTAAAATACATAGCAATGTAAAACATTTTATACAAATTATTCTTCATCCTATCATATTTATACCCCATTTTCTGCTTTATAAAGAGATTGCATTTATAATCAACCCTCTTTAAATAAAATAAACATATATAAGCATAGTCTTAGAAGAGAGAGGAAAAGAAATATAGACAGTTATATAAAGAAATAGAAAGTTTTACAAAATAAAGTTTTAAAGAGACAGTAAAGGTAATATTAAAGAATAAGCCACATAAAGATGGATGTTCCACAGAGAATCTGGATGATATTGTCTTTAGTATTTTTAGTTGCAGAGAGACATTTGATTGTAAAAGCTGCTGAGTTAAATCAATATGTATATTTTAGACATATCTTGATTTCAAAATTTATGTCTAAGGATACATTGCTTTGGAAAAGAGGTTCTGCTTTTGATTCCACAGAAAATAAGAATCTATAGATTGATTCCAGGCTAATATGGTTGGATCAAGGAAGAACCCTGAGAGGTCTCCAGATGATCCAATATCCAGTACAGCTTCAAGGCAACTGGCTAAGAGAATGCAACATCACAGACTATTCCAGTCAGGACTTGATGATAATTCTTAATTTTCTCAGGATACCCATAAAAATACAGAACCCTCAATAAGCAGGAAGTACCCTAAAACACTATTCCCACATTC
This sequence comes from Peromyscus leucopus, assembly GCF_004664715.2. Lineage (NCBI taxonomy): Eukaryota > Metazoa > Chordata > Mammalia > Rodentia > Cricetidae > Peromyscus > Peromyscus leucopus. The sequence goes on along the minus strand of NC_051076.1, from coordinate 89,002,314 downwards.
CTAAAAAATAGATTATGGATATTTGTCTTTGCTTGAGTTTGGTTAGGAATTGTTATTAGTCATAGTCACTATCTTTCTAAAAGAAAAAAAGGGATGGTATAGGTATGATAGGATGAAAGGGCAGATTATTGATTCTACCTTAAAAGAGCAACTTGTTTTAAATTGCTATAGATTTTAGTTCATTGATACAAATTTAAAGTCATACTGTAGGTTTATATTCTACGCTTGTTTAAAGTATTTTGTTTGTGCAACTTGTAGCAGGAATCTTAAAAGTTCTTATTAATGAAATCAAACCTGAGCCAGGTATTGGGGTGAACTGGAAGATCAGATAACCAGACCAAGTCACAGCTACCCTATCTCGCATCTCAGGATCCTCAGCTGGTCTTGTTTCCTCAACTGGAGGCCTCTGAGCCCTCATCCAGAATGGGTCTCAGCTGAACTTCTGCTCAAAAGCCTGAATGCTTAACCAGGCCAAATGTTTAACCAGGCAAAATGCTGCTAGTTTCTGGTCCTCACATCTTATATACCTTTCTGCTTTCTACCATCATTCCCTGGGATTAAAGGCCTTCTTTCTGGAATTAAAGGCATGAGTCACCATGCTTGGCTGTATCCTTGAACAAATGGATTTCTGCCTCTGGAATGCTAGGATTAAAGGCATGTGCTATCATTGCCTATCCTAAGTATCTAGTGACTTTTCTGTTCTCTGACCCCAGATAAGTTTATTAGGGTGCACAATATTTTCGGGAACACAATACCACCACAGCAACTCATTTAAGATTGTAGGGTATAGTTTGAAATACAGATTAATAATTAGTCATCTACAATAATCAAACTTATAATCATGTTAGTTAAGTTTTCTAGGTATACAGAGATATATTTCAATTAGGTACGTAATCTTAAAACACTTCACAGACCTACAGAATACAACATTTAAAATGTTTTAACAACTTAAACTTTTCTGGACAATGAGAAATGTCTGCTTCTGGCAGCACCAATTACTTCAAGGAGAATGGTGGGCATTGAATAAACTCATTCCAGAGTTTGCTTTCTTTGTGGCAAAAGTTAGCTACTGGGCAAAAAATTTCCCTTATATTAACTGATTGACATTTTGTTGTATAAACCGAACATGTAGGACACATAGAAGGGTGACCACTAAATTGTGCAAGGTGATATGGTCCTTCAAGTGCTTGCTTCACAGAAGAAAATGCCAGACATTCTACAAGACACAGAGAGAAGTGACTCTAGGCCTATAGCCTGAAGAAAGATGCCCAACATTACAGAGGAACTTTGAATGATTGTCCAGGTAGCCACTTGTTTCTGTCATTCTAGATGTTTGGAAGTTGCTTACAATGCATTTCCAGTTTAATTAGGTAATATTATATCCTTCTGGGGTCTTTGATGTAGTGGAAGACTAGATAGTTATAATTTTCCTTGTTTATGATATGATAAATTAGATATGAATCTTTAGATTCACAAATATAGAATAGAATATTTTCTTTAATTTTGCCAAATGCAAATAGACTAGATATTATAACTGCAATTCTTGTTTGATAACTGTTTTTTTTGTATGTAATTTTACTATGTTGAAGTTAAGCCCTTACTTTTTGATTAGATAGAGAACAGGAAGTTGTATGGGATGTCTTTATGTATGCTGTGAATATGTTTTTCTCTGATTCATTGATAAATAAAGCCATTTGGCCAATGGCAAGGAAGAGAAAGGACAGGAAGCACAGATTCTGCTAGCTGCCACAAGGAGAAGCAAGATATATAGGACTGGTAAGCCATTAGCCACATGGCAAGTTATAGATTTATAGAAATGAGTTAATTTAAGGTATAAGAGCTATTGAGCAAGAAGCCTGTCATGGCCATAGTTTGAAAATAATATATACCTCTGTGTGTTCATTTGGGTCTGAGTGGCTGCAATGCTGGGCAGGACACAGGAAATCTTCCAACTACACAAATTAGTTTTAAAGCAATCTGTTGGTTCTTATCTTTTGTGGAAAAATAAAAGTAGAAATTCTTTACATCCTTAGACACAAATTTTGAAGTCAAGATAGCTTTAAAACATATATAGTGGTTTACATCAGCAGCCTTTGCAATCAAATGTCTTTCTGCAGTTAAAAATCCCAGCGATAATATCATCCAGACTCTTTTTGTGATTTCCATCTTTAACTTGCTTATTTTTTATATTATTTTTATTGTCTCTTTAAAGACTTTATTAGGGTGGGGGGGTGGCGCACACCTTTAATCTCAGCACTCGGGAGGCAGAGCCAGGCAGATCTCTGTGAGTTCGAGGCCAGCCTGGAATACCAAGTGAGTTACAGGAAAAGGCACAAAGCTACAAAGAGAAGCCTTGTCTCGAAAAACCAAAAAAAAAAAAAAAAAAAAAAAAAAAAAAAAAAAAAAAGACTTTATTTGATAAACTATCTATTTCTTTATATTGCTGTCTGTCTTCCATATATTTTATACACACTGTAAACCATTTAGGGGTTTATTCCACCGGAATCTGCCTTATTATGAATCTATAACCCTTCTCTCACCAGGAGATATTTTAAACTGTTAAACTGCATGTTTAGGACTGAAGCAGCAGCCTTGGATGATGATTCTATCCATTTCACTTCCCAATATGGCTGAGGTATGGCTACCATCAACTCTGGGAAACAGTGGTTCTATGCCTCTAACAAGCAGTGTTTAGCCCAGAAACCTTTTTTGTCTGTATGAGTAAAAACTAAATCCACCATGCAGCATGCTCTGCAGCTTGGCAACACCTCTGTGTAACAAGGCAGGAACCTGACATGCTGTAAGTCAAGCCAACATGCCATGAACCATTATGGCCAGGAGACATGTCACTGTACTGTGGCCTGCCATGAGTGACATAAACTAGAAAGGTACTCTTAGCTACATTTATAATTTTTTCCTAAGCTCTCTCAAGTTTAAGGTGGAAACTCTTGCCACCATGTCTGGGTGCCATTTATAGTTGGAAGGTTTCTCTGGTCCTGCCCATCTCCGTAGTCCCACATTTGTGTGTGTGTGTGTGTGTGTGTGTGTGTGTGTGTGTGTGTGTACATATATACAATTTTTAAAATATATAAATTATAATTTATAAATTAATTTTATATTAGTTATATTATTTATATTAATTATATTAATTTATAAATTAATTTATAAATTAAAATATATAAAATATATAATCACCCAGAGGCTTATATTAATTATAACTGTTTGGCCATTAGCTCAGGCTTATTACTGACTCACCCTTCCATTTAAATTAACCCATAATCTTTATCTATGTTTAGTCATGTGGCTTGGTAACTTTTCTCAGTTCTGCCTTGTCATATTGCTTCCTCTGTGTCTGGCTGGTGACTCCTAATTCTGCCCTTCCTCTTCCCAGCATTTTGCTAGTCTGCTTGCCCTGCCTGTACTTCCAGCCTGGCTACTGGCCTATCAGCATTTTATTAAACTAGTGTAAAAAAGAATTATCCCATAGCAAAGTTTTGTCATTTTCCAATTCAAGCTATTTACTATTTTGCTATTATTTGTTGCTTATATGTTTTGGATATTGACTCCTCAAATACATAATTGGTAAATGTCATTTTGCTGTTATTGTTTCATATGCATTTTGAAATCCATTTTAGTTTAATAAAACTCAAATGTCTATTATTCCTTTTGTTGATTATGATTTTTACTGTCATCTGAAACTTTTCCTTGGGTACCCAGGCCATGTAGTTCTCTCTTTATATTTTCTTTTTGAAGTTTTGTGTTCTTTTATTTTTTTTTCTTTTTTTTTTTTTTTTTTGGTTTTTTGAGACAGGGTTTCTCTGCGTAGCTTTGCGCCTCTCCTGGAACTCACTTGGTAGCCCAGGCTGGCCTCGAACTCACAGAGATCCGCCTGGCTCTGCCTCCCAAGTGCTGGGATTAAAGGCATGTACCACTACTGCCCGGCTGAAGTTTTGTGTTCTTATATCATATTTTTAAATATCAGCAAAACTTATTAAGGTTTACGTATAAAATCTCAAACTATAAAACTAACAGAAAGAACATGAAAGATAATCTTCAGTTGAGATTAGGATGAGAAGTAGGTATTGGAATTCAATGATACCTCCTAAGGGAAAAATTTAATCTTTCCAGAATTATGGATTTGAGTAGAATCGTTCGTAATGGGCTCAGAAAATTTATACTGTAATCAATGTGTTGCAAAGAATGGCTATTTTCATAATTAATGAAGGAAAATCATAATAATGTTGTTAACTTCTTCTTAGCATATGGTAGTTGCCTGAGATCATAATAATCCTTTAGCTCCAGCAGTATCCATTCAGTCTCTGCCTCCACTAATATAACAAAGTATTTCCTTTGCAAATGTCTTCCCACGGACTTCATGAAGTATATGCATCTGATTGGACTTAGAATTAATCCTAATCCAGTAGGATCTCATCTAAAATTGAATGGATATACTATGATCCTTTCACCAATGTCAGATGGACAGGGTAAATCATGGTGAGAAGGAGGGTTACACTCATTCTAGAAACCTATGATAAATTAGAAGTAATGGAGCAGTGAGTAGAGAGGGTATCATTTCAAGGTAGTCTTGTTAGATTAACACATGGTTGTTACAAAGTTTTTACATTGGCAGTGAATAATCAGGAACACATCCTAAATATTTTATGAATAATATGAGCCTTTTCAAAGGCATCACTCTCAACACAAAAACCTCAAACCAGACTCTTATGATGATGATTAATTTATATAAGAAAATATATGTGAAATATGTTAGAAGACTGCCTCCTACTCTACTTTTCCAGGGTCTATTCTTTTGTTTTCTCTGGGATTTGAAGTAACAAGATTGTGAGGATTAACAATTCAATGGTTAATTGTGCTTTGGGCTGCCGGAATATATCATAAGAACTCAGCTGGTTATGGCAAAGTCACTACCTGAAGGGATCAAGGATTTCCTCCAGAGGAAGCCAAATTCCAATGAGCTTTTGGTGTTACTTGGCTTGTTTTACATCAGCTGTCTTCTGTTATGAAAATCATGTGTGCCTTCATAGTTTTCCCAATTGACTTTTCCCTAAGAAGGGATAAGAGTATGGACTGATCACTCTCTGGACATACACTTTTCAGGTATTTGGAGAACTGCCTCAGGAAAGGCTTTCTCTGGAATCAGATATCTCCCTTAGCCACTTTCAAGGACTAGCAGTAACAACAGTCCACATGCAAGTCTCCTGATTTGAGATAAATTCCACAAGGAGACACCACCTAGGTTAGGTGGATGTTAAGTAATAGCTTTACACAATTCAGCTCGGACCCTCCTTTCTTACAACCTTACTAACTTTATAGACCTTTAACTCCATACCTAACCACTTCTAGGAATATTTAGATGACCCTCTGCACTGAAAGCTATGCTCAGCCAGAATCCCAGTTAACACCTCCCTGTAATTATCATCATTGGCAGCATCCAGCCAGGTCCATCCCCAGATGGAGGGAAGTACCTTATCAGAGATACTTCTGTACTCTCTAAGAACAGATTTAAGCATCCAGGCTACCTGTTTGAGAAAGCCTGGCGGATGTGCCAATTAAGCTTCACTTCCTTTTTCCCAAACCTTACCTCTAGTTCCAGATCTCCCTTTAACTATCACCAGTGGCATCTAGCTATACACAGGTTGCCTAGCAACTGTGCACACTTTCCCCCACCCTGCAGAAAAATGGCAGATAGCTTGGACAGATAGGAGCCACAGGAAAAAAGAAGGCAGTTTTATTTTCTCCCATTGACCTAGCAACTTATAGATTCTTATCATTTTCTAATAATCATGTTTAAGACTATAGTTGAGCACATAAGATACCCTCTTCTTAGATATTACCCGAATTTACCCTTTAGTTCATTCATTTCCCCATTGGTCACTACCCTTTGGTGTTGCAAATGATAATTAATGGTTATTGCCTCTCAATGTGATTCTTATCAGCCCTTTGTTTGACCCTGGAAGCCTGGCTTTATATACCAGGACTTCCAGAGCACAAGGGATGGAGAAGAGAAAAGAAAATGGAAGAACTAGATGGGTAAGAACTTGAGAGGAGCAAACTGCGAAGGGGAAGAACTAGATTGTAGGGCTAGAAGAGAGTACTAAAGTAATGAGGTGGAAGATGAGGAAGAGCCAGATGGGGAAGTACTAGCTGGGTAAGAACAAGCTGGAAAGGACAAAGATGAGGCAGAATTAAGATGAGAGAATTACGATAGAACTTAGGTAAGTATAGAGAGAAATCAGGCAAGAAAGGTGACAGACATGAGAACAGAACTGAAGCTGTGTATAAAGGATATTATGCCAGAGGAATTAAAGCAAGTGGAATATAGAGCTGGGTATGCTGAGATTCTATTTCCCAAAAATCGTCCTCACTGTTAGTAGTTCTCTCTCCTGAGCCTCTGGGATGTATAATATTAAGGCTGGTCCTTGTAATATTATACAAGATAATTATAGAAAAAAATCTTTATGTACATTTCCCCCTAGAATAGGCATACCAAATCTCCTTTAACCTTACTAGAGCTGTGAATTCTCATACTCAATGGTGTTTAAACAAGTCTTCCTGTGATTGTGTTAGAAACTAAAACTTATGATTCACTCCTCCAAAAATATTAGCGTTTATTAGGCATCCACCAAAAGTAAAAATGAATTCAATAGCATCTGGCTAAATTATATTTACCAACTTCAGAAAGTAGGAATGTGTTTGAAATATCAAATTTCATGATTTTTCATTTACCCCATCTACAATTACTCTGGAACAACAGGTTAAGTTATGGTAGATCTTTGTCATAAACAGTTTATCACTTCTAGCACATGTCAAAATTTCAATTTGTAGCTCACAATAAAAGCATTTTAATACATGTTTTACTCTATTTAAGGAAAATCACATTAGGACAAAGGAAACATATTGTTTCTGTGCATTTTTGAGCACTACAAATAATAACGTTGATTTCCACACAGTAGTCATTCACACAACTGGGAATAAGAGATTAAATTAAATGTAAAATCTAGAAAAATATTTTAAAATCGTGTTTATGCCTTATAGGCCTGATCATATAGGAACTCTGTATTATTTATCTGTACATGAGAGCAAAAGAGAAATGCTGCCAAATCCATTTCCAAAGTAGAGAAAATTGTCAGAGTAGCATGAATCAAAATGTCCCTTTAATGTAAAATACAGTGATAGTAATAATGGAAGTTTTCAGAAGCATTGCATATGCAATGAGTTTCTGCCACAGCTGTCATTTGCTTACTTATTAAACACTGGGGAGCTGTTTGCTGCTTAGAATAAAGAAGAACTAGACTCCTTGATCACTTGCTTAACTCCATATTAGATAAAGTCTTTAGAAAATCAGTTTCCATTAGAGAGTCTTTTAAAACCACTTATCAGGTCCCTGCCTTTCATTGAATGTTTAAGTTGAGAAAAAAATCACATGTCCTTAGGAATCCCTGCACTAATTTATATTACTTTTCAGAAAATCAATATTTTCTATCTCATAAGGAAGACATTGAAAATACACTGAAGAATGAATGTACATTCATTTGTTCTAAATCTTTCCTCTACTAAATATAGGTGAAATCAGTGATGAAAACATCCAAGTTTAAATTGTCTCAATCATATAAATTATTCTGTAAAATATAATTTTATTTTAAGCAAATAAGTTGATAGTAGAATGCAGTACTATAGCCAATGACTACTATTTGAGAAATAGTAAATGATTCAAAATTGCAATAAAATAATGTAATTTTTAAGAATAATACTTTGAAAAGTTGCCCTAGGTGTGTGTAGAAGCAATTAAGGAACAGGACATAGAGTACTGGAACTTCTATTTTGAAATCTGAAATATATATATATATAATATATATAATATATATAAATATATATATAATATATATAAATATATATATTATATATATAATCTCCAAGTAAGAGCAGGTATGACATCCAAAATTTAGTGTGTATAGGAGGTCATCAAATTTTCCATAGGACATAAATGAATCACGCCAGCCCCACAGTTTAGGACTGAGGTGTCCTTGAATTGCTAACATGTTATGGTTATTCTCAGGGACCACATTCATAGCCATGATAGTAAGATTTGAAATCTTTAGAATATATTATTAAAGAAAGTATTTGCACAAGAGCAATGATATTTAAAGGAACTGCATTCTTTTAAAGAAGTAAAAGCAAATATTACTATGTGTAAATATGTGACCATTCAATATATTAACTTAATTAACAATGCACACTATGCAGGGTATTCTGAACTTAATTAGCTCCTAATATGGTTTCACTTGATAAACCACATACCAAATATCAGCACTTTATGATTCCTAAAAAAATCCCCATAAAACTATAATGTCACACACTCTGTATCTAAAAACACACATTATAATCTCAGAGTTGCAGCCAAATAAGAATTCAAAAGTAGACATAGGAGTATTCCAAATAATGTTGCCAAAAGAGACATTAGCTGTAGCATGAATTCTAATTGGTTTTAATAATAAAAATCTGGTGCCAGATACTGGGGAAAATGCTGAAAGATCAGAGAGACAAAGGGGCAAGCCACAGCCACCTCTTACCTCACCAACTCCTCAGCTGAAAAGGAGCCTGACTCCTTTCTCTAACTGTCTTATATTCATCTCTCTGCCAAGCCATATCATTTTGTGTTTCTTTCCCCCTAGTGATGGGATTAAAGGTATGTGCCTCCCAAGTACTGGGATCAAAGGCATGAGATCCTAAGCACTTGGATTAAAGTTGTATACCACCACTGCATGGCCTCTAGGGTTAACTATTGACTAATTCTGCACTCTAATTCACAGGCAAGCTTTATTTGCTAGAGCACAAACTAAATATCACAGTTCCCCCTTTTGTCTAAAGTAAAAAAGGTTATAACTTATATAAGAAAAAATTATATACAATAAGCACAATAACATCAAGTCCTCAGAGAGGTAGCTGTATTATTTGTTTTCCAGTTTCTGTGTAATGTGAAAACTTGTTTCAAGTTCTAGCTAGAGTAGTGAGGCTAGAACATTTCAGCTAGCCACCTTCAAATTGTTCTGAACAGTTCATAGTTAAAAGCTGATCTTTGGGTGATACTTTTCAGCTTACTGGCATTATAATAGTCCATGTGGAAACATTGTTTTGGGATCCCATCATCTTCTTGGAGATTTCAGAGATCACATTAGGTCAGATTATTCCTTTCCTTTGTAATTTATTTCTGGTACTTCTGCCTTCTTTTGAATAATTATTTCTCCAACGGTCTTTAAGTTCTTCAAGATTTTTTTTTTTAAATTTTGCTGAAAAGACAAAAATAAAATTTTCCCCAACCCTAATTTTGTGAAGTTTCCCTTTAGGCAACTTGTAACTGATCAATTAAAATGTATTTTTTAGTCTTATAATTAGTTTAGATTGAATGGTCATGCTGGTTGATGGACTAACACATCTTTTAATCAAGTGGTTTCACTTGTTTGGGTTTCTCATGAAATTTTTTGTTCTCTCTTCTATAGCTATTTTATCATCCAGAGCAGTATGATTCTTTGTTTGTTTGTTTGTTTGTTTTTTTAATTTTATAATTTAATTTAATTTTACATATCAGCCACGGATTCCCCTGTCCTCCCCCTTCCCTCCCCACCCCACCCCAACCCCACTCCACCCCAACCCCGGCCTTCCCTCCAGCCCACCCCCCATTCCCATCTGATTCTTTATAAACAGCCATTAGGTTCTTTTTATTGCTCTGGGAAGGAGTTTCTTCCATGGTTACAGGAAATCACTGAACCAAATTTGACATGGGAGCCACGAGAGTTCCCTCAAAACATTTCTCAATGGCAAAGAGTTACATTAACTGTCCCTTTTTGATCTACATTCATTAGTCCAACGTCTGGCTTTGCCTTACCTTCTGCATACTCCAGAATGTGGAGTTGTTCTTTTGAATTATTCTTAGAAAAAATATTGTTTCTAGGAATGCCCTGTTTACAATGCCTTTTAGGTGATATTATTTACTACAAGGGAAACACCTGGCATTTTTATTTTTCTTCAAACCTCTGAATATCACTTCTCCTACTCTAGCATCATCATGCTTATGAGAATTAATATTGATTGTATCTTGGATCAATTCTTCTATGGGTGCTGATATTGCCTTTAAGGGCTGAATTTTCATTTTGCATTGTGCATTACCATTTATAAAAGCCAGAGATTCAATTATTAATGGTTTGGATTCTGAATTTGGTATCATTCTAATAATTATTGATGTTTATCTTTGTAAGAAATCAATAAAAGCTTCTTTTGGGTCCTGTATAACTTTAGTAAATGATCCAGTTTTCTTTCCTAATTCTTCAATTATGTCCCAGGCATTCAAGGGTACAGCCTAGCATAAAACCTGGGTATGGTCATTATACCAAAATTGCCCTTCTACATTGGCATGCTATCTCTCTCCAATAAGTTGGTCTTGGGAGATTTCCATACCTCTAGCCCTACTTTATTGTTCAAAGGTCTTAACCTCATCTTTTCACCAAGACTTACACTGTAATTGAAGACTAGGCTCCAAGACTGCTGTAGTCAAGTCTCTTCCTTCATGAGGGATAATTCTATTACAAGTTGACCACAATTTTAACATTTGCTTCTCAAAAGGTGAACGCATGCCACATGAGACTACTTTTTTTGAATCTCCTCAAATCTAACATTTGCAAAAGAGTCCAATCAGTTTATACACTGCCTTGGGGATGTCTATCATTTGGTGGTTCATGTATGGTTACTAGATAAATTAAGGTTGACTGACCTGACTAACTTTAAAATACAACACTGAGATTAGTTCTTTAAATTCCTCTATGTGATTCTGAATATCTCTATGACCTGTCTCAATATATATTTTTTAAAACTTTTATCTTAGATCTCATATTAAACTACTTTTTTAAATAATAAAACAAAAATGATTATACAGACAATATTTATATTTGACATTATGTAAATTCAGTCTAAGTTAATTATCCTATCATTTAATTATTCCATTTTCAAACCATTCTAATTTCCTCTATTGTAACAGTATTTTCCACTTAATATGTGCTATGGAATATTTTTCTGTATTCTGTAAATATGTGTTGCTCTTATTGGTTGGTAAATAAAGCTGTTTGGCCTATGGCAATCAGGTTATAGCTAAGTTGGGTAATCCAATAGAGATAGTGGAAAGAGAAAGGAGAGGAAGGAGACACTTTGAGTTGCTGGCAGGAGAAGCAAGATGTGAAAACACTGGTAAGCCATAGCCACTTGGCAACTCATACATTAATAGCAATGCACTAATTTAAGATATAAGAGCTAGCTAGCAAGAAGTTTGAGTCATAGGTCATGCAATTGATAATTAATATTAAGCCTCTGAATGATTATTTTATAAGCAGCTGAGGGACTGTGGGGCTGGGTGGGATGAGAGAAAATTTCCAATGACAAATGTGGGAAAAACTCTATTTTAATTAATTCCTCCCTTTGATAATTCCCAATTCTCTCATCAAATCTGCCAATAGTGATGGTTCAGATGATGGTGAAGTGTGTGACTAACTACTGTGCATAGAACAATTGAAGCCCAAGCAGTATTCAAGGCAGCTACCTAATGTGGCAGTAGCCAGAGGAGGATGTCCAGGGGGAGACCACAACCCACCCAGAGAGAAGGCAAAGAGCCAGCCATCTGCACTGGGGAATGTTCGAAAGCAACTAACTCCTGCAGTTTTTGGAGCCCAATGAGTTTGCTGCAGAGAGGCTGCAAGGGAAAAATAACAGTTTACTCAGAAGCTTGAGGAAGAGAGGAAAATTTTGCAGCCTCCCACTGTGTGCAGCTCTGGCCTGTGTTGGTGGCTGGAAAGCCATAAGCACATGGCTTTTTCATGAATTCATGCTCCACAAGTTGGATACCAGATATAGTGTAAATTCTAATTGGTCTTAATAATAAAAACCTGGGGCCAGATAATGGGTAAGATCAGAATGACAAAAGAGCAAGGCACATCCACCTCTTACCTTGGCAATTCCTCAGCTGAAAAGGGGCTGAGCTTCTGTCTCTAACCTCCTTATATTCCTCTCTCACTGGCCAGCCCTATCACTTTCTTTTTTCCTTCTTTCTAGTGATGGGATTAAAGGTGTGTTCCTTCCAAGTACTAGGATCAAAGACAGAATAACCCAAGTGCTGTGATTAAAGGTATGTGCCATCACTTCCTGTATCTATGGGCTAACTGAATGAATACTTGGAATTAATCAGGAAAGAGAACCTTTTCTCATGCATGCTGTAAACACAGATATTCCTTAAATTCTAGTCATCCAAAGGAAAGACTAGTGCAAACTTGATTTCTGCTTGATAGGATTTATAATCTAACACTGTATTTTTGTTTGTTTGTTTGTTTGTTTGTTGAAATGCTGAGTCTTGGAAGACTATTTTGATTAGTGCTTTATCAGTGTCTAGTGATGAGTTAGTATATGCTAGATATAAAGTAATATGTATTTGTAGTTTATATGTATTTGATTACTTGATTGATACTCTGCCACTAAATATGCAACTGCTATTAACTGTGAACAAATTAATAGATCAACCAATCAGTTCATACATGAAAAACCTATTAACGGTGATGTGAAATGGCCCATTTAATAAAGATTTTTGTCTTAACTACTAAATTTATTCCATGTTTTGAATCATAGTATTATCAAGAAAAAAGAGGAAACTAAAGCATATTTGTTAATTTTATTGTTGCTGCTATAAAATACTTGATAACTGCAACTTGACAAAGAGATTTTTTTTTAAGTATCAGAGAGTTAAATGCATTTGCTCAGTTTACATTATTTTTCCTTTTTATTTAGTGTAGGGCTTTAGCCAATAGGATGGCACTGTTGAAATTAAGTGGTTCTTCTTTTTACAGCTAAAACTCTAGGAAGTTAGCACACTCTTATGATTACAGATTTATCCTATTGATGATCTAAAATGCAATCAAGTTGAAAATCCATGTGAAAAAGACATGTGATTAGGCTGTAATGTTTGAGTTTGAATACTTTCTTTTCCAGATAATAAATAGGCAACTAAATGGAACTTTATAAGCCTTGTTTTCTCATCTAAAGTGAGGTTAATATTACTAAATTTGAACAATTTTGAGTATTAACAAATTATATGAATGACTTTTGTTTGTTTGTTTTTTGAGACAGAGTTTCTCCATGTAGTTTTCGTGGCTGTTCTGGATTTTGCTCTGTAGACCAGGCTGGCCTTGAACTCACAGAGATTTGCCTGGCTCTGTCCCCCAAGTTCTGGGATTAAAGGCATGTACCATCATTGCCTGCCATAAATGACTTCTTATATAAAATTGATTCATATTACTTACTTATGCTTTATAATACAAAAATGAACAAACAAATCACATTATCATAAAAAAAAGCATTTTCCTCATGTTAACATAAAATGATTATCTGTTCAGTTATCTTTTGGGGCAAATAAGAAGTATCCAACTGCTTTATGATTGTATCTTGCTACTGAGATGTTAAATCTACCTTCCTGAGGAAAGTTCTATTGAAATGGGGTGTGAGCAATAATATTTTAACTGTCTTTAAAGAAGAATGGAATAATCTTGTGCATTAGATTGCCTAAACTGAATAATATGAATCACTTATGTACAAAATTGCTATGGGACTCTGAGAACCTATATAATATCATTAATTCGTCTTTTGTTAGGAATAAATTAATAGAAGAAGACAGCATATATTCTTAAAGGAAAGTGATATATTAGTCTTAGTAAATTTTCATCATTTATATGAATATTAAAATGTTTGAAATTCTGGGTCAAGATGGTAGATTGTGTGGACACAATCTATTTTCCTCTCCTCAAATCTCTAATCAAAGACATTTTGTTCTTCATTTTAGTGTTATAATTTGAGATGATTTACCTAGAACTTTAAAAAAGAAAAAAAAAATAGTGTTTGGGCATAGGGGAAAATAACCAGTAATTCATCTTGCTGAATGGCATAGAAAGATGAAAAATATCACAAAATATGACAAAACACCAGAAGACCAAAAATTCAAGAAATCCTCCAAATAAGTAATATGAGGTGGTGGCAACTGTTACCCCCTTGTGAAGTTAAGAAACATGGCTCAATTAAGTGTGATGAGGGAAAGTTCTTTGAGAACAGTTAGGCCATCCCATCCTTTGTTTTGTTCCACACTCTGGTACATTGCCTGTCATTAAGCCCCAGAAGATGAGATAACTGGTACAGCCATATCTGGAAGAAATGGCATATATCTTAAAGCCAGCACAGCTGCTTGACAAACATCCAACAAACCTGATGGGATGGCTGCCATGTCACCTTTGATTTTTATCTCCACCTGCAGTATACTTGACAAAATTTTTGTAAAATGTGAGAATTTTGGATTGATCAAAATTTTTTTTATGAATCATTTATACCTTTGTCCAAGAATTCTGCTTCTAAGCTTCCCCAGGAATATACTGAACATACTATTCTCCCTGCTTTTATGGAGATATACTTATCTACTTGAAGGTCTTCCTTGTGCCTTGGAGTTTGTGACACAAAGAAGCCAGAAGTCTCTTCATGAGACTGTGAAACGTTCTTGAAACATCTGTTCCTGCACTTACACAGGAATAAGATAATCAAAACAATGTATACTTAAAAAGGTCAACAAGATTCGGTGGGCTAGAGGAGTTAGTCACAATTCATGTTATAACCCTCTTCCCACTGTACACTCAGACAATTTAATGGCATACAATGCTGTCCTACACAGAGACATATTGATGAGAAAAGTAAGGAGTGGAAAAATGATAAAAGAATGAAATGTCTGGACCTCCCTCTTTTAGAAAGTTAGCACATGCAGAGCCACTATGACATATGACCAAGGAACAACAGATTGCCAGGATTATACATATAGACAAATTCTATAAAGATATACATATGAACATTGCATTATGGTAGAATTTGAATAAAGACAAATTCTATAAAGATATACATATGAACATTGCTTTATGCCAGAATTTGAATAATAACTGCAGCAGTTTTCGCCTGACAATTTTTTTTCTGGACACTCTGACCATTAAGTGTTAAACATACACTGCTTGGGACATGGCAAAATGCCCAAGGTGGTTTGAAGATTTTGTTTTGGTCTAGTGTCGCTGAAACAACCAAAGCTACCAGCCTGAGAATGGGTTGTCATATGCTTCTAGATTCTCAAAAATTTGGTTATAGGGTAAATGAATAAGAATGATAACTGTTTATTAATGATGTCAAAACTTGAGGGAAAATGTTTAGAAATGATAACTCTGTTCTGTCATAGTTTATTAATGATGAGTATAAGATAAGCAAAGGGAAGTGAAACATATGTCAAAAACCAAACATGATTATAATCTATGTTTTGGAAAATTATGAATGTATCCCTGCTTACTTTGGATGCTAATCAGTCAGGCTGCAAGATTCTCCTGACCACCATGGCCTGGCTCACTTCCTTCTCCCATTGAGTCCTTACACCCTCTGCAGACCCATGCAGTAGCAGGGATGGCTCCTGGCAGATAATACTTCTCAAGATGGTATAAATGGTAGGGTCTCAAAACTATGAAACTGCAGTATTATGGGGAGATGTGACTATTAAATATAATCATTAATGTAAGTGTTGAATATAATTAACCATAATTCTATAATCCGAAGAAAAGCTTCCCTTTGACTATTTATTAAATTTGTATAACAACATTTTTCCAAAGACACTTCAAGAGATAATATAATTTAGGCATAGTAAACTATTTGGATATCAAAATAAGAACATGGAATAAGGGTAAACCTCACATACTGAGGATCTAAATTAGAATACTATTTTAGAAATAATTTTTGTATAGAAACAAAAGAAATTGGAATATTTAAAAGTTGCAGATAAACAGCTCTAAGATAGAAAATAATGATTAGTTATAGCATACTGCAAATAGGACACCTAAATAAATTTGGGGCAACAAATTAGACTTTAATAGAAGGAGGATATTAGTATCCTAGTTGAGGAGAAAACTATGAAAAGCAAGAACAAAAATAATTTAAGAATTTTTTTCTATTCAAAAGGACAAAAAATATGACAGATGATAAAAAAGTAGCAGTCACAGTTATTTATTTATGATTATCATCATCATTACTAAGAGAAACATAATAATATGTTGGATTGAGGAAAAGATATTTAAAACAAAGTATAAAAAAGATATTTGCTATGAATTCCATTTATGTTTGAACAAAATCTAAATATATAAATGAAATAATTTGTTATCAATTGTCACTATTTATCCATACTGCAGAGAGGTTGAAAATACATTAGATGAAGAAATGGTAAGTGGCCAGGAGGTGGTGGTTTATGCCTTTAATCCCAGCACTTAGGAGGCATAGGCAGGTGGATCTCTGTGATTTTGAGGCCAGCTTGATCTACAGAGCGAGATCCAGGAAAGGTACAAAGCTACACAGAGAAACCCTGTCTTGAAAAACCAAAAAAAAAAAAAAAAAGAGAGAGAGAGAGAGAGAGAAATAAATGATAAATGAAGATGTTTATTGCCTAACTATCAGCATTGAAAACATACACACAAGGAACATTATGGTCCTAAAAGGATGTATTAAGGAATATATGTACATAAAAATATGTATCTGCATACAACATTAATTGGTGGGAAAAAAGGCTATAAATTTGAAGGTTAAAGGGAAAAGTTTGTGGAATGATTTGAAGGGTCAAATGTAGTGAAAAATGTTGTAATTTAGTTATAATCTCCAAAATAAACATTAAAGAATGCATATGACAAAGATTTAGCCAATTTTTCAAGACATGGGAGAGAATCCTGTGAATGCTTGGGAAGGTCACTGGGAAAGCAATGCTTTCTGCAACATATACGTTTCAGTTCGATGTAGGTTTAAGCACGACATTCTATTCACAGTGAGAAGGCCCTCTGGCCACTTATATTTATGAATTATAGAAAATGTCTAAGCACAGAAAATAAAACTTGATTTTTTCTAAACATGCAATATCCAAGTATTTTGAAATTAGAGAAATTCTGTTCATTATAAAAATATTTTATTTAAGTATATTTAATATTATACACTTCTCATTTTTACATACATATTCAACATGTCTATTACACATCAGATTCCAAGACATTTTTATACTTTTTCTTTGTTCTTGAGAAATTCATATAGGAAGTTTGATCATAAGTATCCAATTTATGTATTATTATCCTATCATAAGTTTTCCCTTCTCCAGCTACCCTACATCCTCTCAACATGTATCCCTTCCATCTTTATTGATCTCTTTCTCTCTTTCTCTCTGTTTATTTATTTATTTTGATAATTCACTAACTCCAATTAGTGCTGCTCATATGATCATGGGTATGGTGACATTCAGTAAAATGTGATCAACTTTTTAGGGGAAGTAACATAAAAAATAATGTTTCTCCTGCCCTCAGAAGTTATCTACTGCTAACAGCTCCTTAGTAAGTGACAGATAATTTCATGCAGTTCCATGTGAAACACTTTTATATACAGAGGTAGAAAATATATAGATTCTACCAAATCAGTAACCTATACATTAAAAATTTGATATTGTCAGAGAATTTGTCTCATATTACTTGGCACTCTGAAACATATCTAACTTGATCACTGAAAGTTCAATAAATCCTTTTTCTATTATTCCTTATTATGTGAAAAATTCTTTATAAAGTGATTCAGAGTGCTTCAGCCTGCAGCTATGTTTAAATGAGAGAAATAGATACTTGGAGTTTTTTCCACCAACCACTGTCAGGCTTTAGCTATTGCTTCAGTCATCAGAATGTTGCTGATATTTATAATCACTATAATATGATATTTAACAATACTACTCCAAGGATATGTATACAACATAAAGCCAAGTGCCCACAGGTATCTTTCAAATTACTATTTAGAAACATCTTGGTCCTTAGTAATCTTTTTTCTTTTTTTAAAGTCTTTCTATTCATTTTACATACCAACATACCACTCTCATCCCTTCTATTCCCTTCTGTCTTCACCCCAGTCCCTCATCGTTTCTTCTAACAGGATAAGTTCTCCCACTGGGGGACAGCTAAGCTTGGTACATATAGTTGAGGCAGGACCAAGCCTATCCCCACTTTATCAGGGATTGGCAAAGTGTCTGATTATAGGTAATGGAATCCAGAAAGCTGGCTTGTGCACCAAGGGTAGATCCAAATTACACTGTCAGGATCTCCTCAAACAGACCCAGCTATACAACTATCTCACATATGCAGAGGGTCTTATCTAGTGCCATACAGATTCCACAGCTGTCTGTCTAATGTTCATGAGTTCATTTGAGCTTGGTTAAGTTGTCTATATAGATGTCCCGTTATGATTTTGACCCCCCTGCCCCCATGCTCACATATTTCCTCTTTCCTCTCTTCATTTGGGCTCCCTGAGCTCGGCCTGGTTTCAGTGCAGAATTCCACCAGAATTCAAAGAAGACCTAATACCAATACTCCTCAAATTTTTCCACACAATACAAAAATAAGGAACATTGCCAAATTCTTCCTGTGAGGCTACAGTTACCCTGATACCCAAACCACACAAAGATGCAACAAAGAACCAGTATTACATTGTCCTCATGACCATTGATGTAAAAATACTCAATAAAAAACAGGCAAACTGGATCTAAGAACACATAAAAAGAATCCTCCATCATGATCAAGTAGGCTTCATTGCATAGATGCAGGGATGGTTTAACATAAAAATTTGTCAATGTGATCCATCATATAAACCAACTGAAAGAAAAAAGAACACACAATCATCTCATTAGATGTTGAAAAAGCCTTCAACAAAATCCAACACCCCTTCATAATAAAGGTCCTGGAGAGATGAGAAATACAAGGAACATACCTAAACATAATAAAGGCAATTTACAGCAAGACAACAGCCAACATCAAATTAAATGGAGAGAAACTCAAAGTGATTCCACTAAATTCAGGAAAAAGACAAGGCTGTTCACTCTCCACATATCTACTCAATATAGTACTCAAAGTTCTAGCTAGACCAATAAGACAACAAAGGAAGATCAAGGGGATACAATTTGGAAAGGAAGAAGTCAAACTTTGACTATTCGCACATGATATGATAGTATACATAAGTGACCCAAAAAATTCAACCAGGGAATTCCTACAACTGATATACTCATGGATAGATGGAACCAAACAATCTTACCAAATGCAATCAGATTTCTAGTAGTTTTAGTGTTTTTATCTTCTGGTGAGAGTTTTTTTTTTCTTTAATTTTTAATGTGGCAGGATAGAAGATTAACTCAAAAGAAATAATCAGTAGCCCTCCTATATAAAAATTATAAATAGGCCTAGAATAAAATCAGAGAAACATCACCCTTTACAATAACCACAAATAATACAAAATACCTTGGGATAACTCCAACCTAGCAAGTGAAGAACCTGTATAACAAGAACTTTAAGTCTTTGAAGAAAGAAATTGAAGAAGATATCAGAAAATGGAAAGAGCTCCAATGCTCATGGATAGATGGAACCAAACAATCTTACCAAATGCAATTAGATTTCTAGTAGTTTTAGTGTTTTTATCTTCTGGTGAGAGTGTTTTTTTTTTTTTCTTTAATTTTTTTGCTCAAATGTTTTTGGTCTTTTGGGGCCCCACCACCCAGCTCCCAAATAAATCACACATTCTCCAATTAATCACACATGGAGGCATATTCTTAATTATAAATGCCCAGCCTTAGCATTCTTGTTTCTTGCCATTTAAAAAAAAAATCAATTATCCCATTTATCTTTTGCCCCTTGGCTTTTTCTTTTTCTTAGTTCTGTATATCTTACTTTTACTCTTACTCCATGGCTGGCTGTGTGGCTGAGTGGCGCCCCCTGGTGTCCTTTTCCTTCCTCTCTTGGTCCTTATTTTTTCCCCAGAATTCTCCTTCTATTTATTCTCTCTGTCTTCCAGCCCCACCTATTCTTTCTTCCACCTCACTATTGGCCATTTACCTCTTTATAAGACCATCAGGTGTTTTAGACAGGCAGGTAACACAGCCTCACTGAGTTAGACAAATGCAACATAAAAGAATGCAACACATCTTTGAATCATTAAACAAATGTTCCACAGCATAAACAAATGTAACACATCATGAAATAATATTCTACAAGATGCTAGTGTGTATTTTTTTTCAATTACCACTGAATTATACAAAGTGTATAGTAGCCTCCAAAGTTACCTAAATTCCTCTTTGCCAGAACAATGCTGTTTAAGATATTTCCTTCAGACTGTGCCTAGGAAACATTAACTGCTTTAACAGAGATTTTCTAGAATATTTGCTCACATATTTTTTGTTTGACATGAGTAATATTTAAACAAAAATTTCAATAAGATGCACTTTAAATTTACTAAATATTTAATGGGAGTTAACAAACATATTTTTGAAAGTTAAATATTATCTATCCAATGGACCTTGCCAGTAATGAAGATTAAAATGAGACAACAAATTCATATCAGTTTCCTTTTATATAGCCAATTGTGTTCCAGAGACAGTACAAGCAAACTTTACAGGGAAGTAAGTGCTTGAAAACTACTGGATTATATGGTTAAGCATTCAAAAAAAGAGAGACTTTAAAAGACTGATATGATTGGATAGATTAAAGATTTTTGAGGGTATAAAAGTCTGTCAATTTAATATGTTGTTAGGTTGAACTAAGAATGGAGACTTAGATATTCCAAACAAACAAAAATTTCCCATCATATTGAAAAGAATTGTACTATCTGGTGGTCTAACTCAACACAGCTCCCTATGGCAGCTCCCTCCATACACTTTTCTACCCACTCTCATTGTGTCTTGTACAGTCAATGCATTACACATTGCTTACCAGTAAATGTGAAAATTTACTGTGAAGCAGAGTTCAGATTTATATAAAAAGATTATTGCCAAGGGCCACAGAATTTTCTTGATGTAAATCTGGATAAAACTAACTTTAAAAGAGTAGAACATAATGCCAGTATAACTGGAACATAGAAGCTATATTTGGATAGGTTGTGTGATTGTACATAAAGATAACTTGAAGTAATAAATTATGTAATTCAAGAATTTCTCATTAAGATATTTGTTTTACATGTAGTTATTCCCATTTGAAAATCTTCATTCATGAGAATTAAGATAATATTTTACACCCAGAACTAGCCTGTGTAGCATATCTTGTTCTCCTGCCCACACTCTTGGATCCATTTAATTCTAACCCATTTTTACCTTCACAAACCCTGAGGTTATAGATCCTGTGTCTCTTTCTGGATTGGCGAGCTCTGTTTGTATCAATTCAAAACCCTAGATTTGGTCCCACTGCATATCTTTTGCACAAACCCAGCTTAATGCATCCACCAGACCTTCTAATCTTGCCTGATTCTATCCTAATACACATTTGTGTGTACACCTGCCCAGCTTGTTGAGTCTCTGGAACTTTACCATGCCAATAACATCCCAAGTATACAGGCCTAATAAAAGTTATATAATTTATAAAGAGTAAGTATAAATCTAACTAAGCAGGTTAATATACCTGCAGCAAATATATTTAAATATTTGAAAAATATTGAGATAGATTCTATGGCATATATAGAATTATGATCATGAGTAGTTTGAATTAATATTTTGAAAATCTTAATTAAAATCTGATTAACAATTTTCTAGTAAACAAAACAAAACAGAAACAGAAATCCTGTTTTTCTCTGTGTCCAGAGTCCCAACCATTCATTTCTGTCTGTTCACTCAGCTCTTTATTAAATTAATCATAGTGACACATCTTAAAACAGTGTGAATAAATGTTTCACAACATTTCTTCCTTTTTGTCAAACAAAAACAAAAAAAGTTTAACACTAACATGGCAAAATTACATATAATAAGAAAAATTATCAGGTAAGAATTTCATTTACAATGTCCAGTCCACTTGTGTTTGGCAAATTTGATGAAAATATTTTATAATCTATTCTATCTTAGTGAGTCCAAAGTTTTGTACCTAATTCACTTTTTATCATAATTTGTGTTACCAAAATAGAAATATCTTTTTGGACCTTAAAATATTTTTTTAGATTAAAAAAAGTTAAGCATTTATGTCTTTCATCCTTCTATATTTTACATCGATTTTGTAAGCTTCATTATTGAATTTGGTAACAAAGAAAACTGTAATTATCTAGTCTTCAACCTCATCAAAGATTCAAGAAGGATATAATATAATTTTATCTGAATAACAGAAAGTACAGAGTGATGTGGGATGGTCTGTATGTCAAATCTGTTGTTCTGATTGGTCAATAAATAAAACACTGATTGGCCAGTGGCCAGGCAAGAGGTAGTATAGGAGGGACAAGGAGGAGAAGAATTCTGGGAAGTGGAAGGCTGAGTCAGAGAAACTGCCAGCCGCCACCATGACAAGCCGCATGTGAAGACACTGGGAAGGCACAAGCCACGTGGCAAGGTATAGATTTATGGAAATGGATTAATTTAAGCTATAAGAACAGTTAAAAGAAGCCTGCCATGGTCATACAGTTTGTAAGCAATATAAGTCTCTGTGTTTACTTGGTTGGGTCCGAGAGGCTGTGGGACTGGCGGGTGACCACAATTTTAATTGTTAGATGACTAACTACTAACCTGTATTCCTTAAATATCCTAAATAGTTTGTTATAATAGCATTCAAGGACTGGAAATTTACATTACATTGTTAAATAGACTGCATATGTATAGTACTCTAAACAATAGTAGAAACATACACAGTATATCAAAAATAACCTTAAATTTGTATCAACCTACAAAATTCCATACTAATGAAAAATATGTAAAACTAGTAGTTGCCTTTTTAGTTTAAAAGTAGGTTCAATAACTTACCCTTTTACTCTATCATCTGTATATCTTCCCTTTCTTTCTTTTCAGAACAATATCTCTGAATCTCATCTCCTTTGCTTAGTTTCCTTTCTGACTATGACAAATAGAAACTCTCAACCAATCTTCTTAAATAATGATAACCATCCATCCACTGAACTACCAAAAACCATCTACTCCACCTCTTGGCGATGTGGGCATAGTGTTCTTCAGACTGTATACTGCTGTCACCTATGACCATTAGAAAATAAATATTCCTGAAATTTGGTTCATAACATTAGCAAAATTATTTATGAAACAGCAACAAAAATACTTCTATGGTTGGGGAAATGGCAATATGAGGAACTGTATTAAAAATTGCAGCAAAAAGAAGGTTGAGAATCATTGTTCTATACCTATAATTCTAAAGTTTGGTCTTTTAATAATGTCGAAAATTTCATAGATGTTTTATGTCAGAATTTTTTATATTTAACAGTTTCTTTTAATATTTTCTCTATATCTAACATATGTCTTTGAAATACCTAATGCCTGAGATTCAGGAATGCATTTCTTATATTGTGCTGGTGAAACTTGCTCTTGTAGTTTGTGCTTGATTTTACAAATTTTATTCTTTCAGAATTCCTTAAGTTTGTATTTTCTTTATTGATTCTATTTCTAAATTTCAGGTGTTTCTTGAACAGTTTTATTTATTTCCTTATCCTGTTTTTTGTGTCTTCCTGGACTTCTTTAAGGAATTTAATAATATGATTATAAACATTGGTAAAAAATGTGCATTTTTTAGTACCTGTGTTTTTCAAAATTATTCAGGAAAAGTGTAAAAAGATATCATACTTTAGAAAAAAAGTAAGAGAATGGATAAACCGAGGTGTACAACACATTGGAAAAAAAAAAAAAAAACCATTCCCTGTGTCCTGTACAGCTTGGTTCTTTTGACATGATGGGAATGTCAATTAAGTGGAGAAATTACAGATACATAGACACTCATACAAAATATCTGGGGTTAGTTATGTTGATAACACTCTGAAAGAGTAGCAACTACTACTGTAAAAACCTCCAACCTTAGCACACTTATTAGATACAACACATGTGAAGCAGTTAGCTAGTTTAGTAGAAGGTGTGTAGTAGATGAGCAGTCATAATCTGTAAGCTTCCAGATGGAGAGTCATAGTTACTGACTTTTTCACATAATAAATAATTTGTTTGAAGCTATTGCCTTTCCTATCCTTAGTCATGGGAAAGGCTCAGCCAACTTTCCATTAGTTGGAGACCTAGGTTCCTGACATGGCCAGCTCATATAAATACACATTCACTTAGAGCTTTACTCACTCAGAACTTCACTCAGTCTCTATATAATTAAGAAATGACAGTGATAAAAACAGTCAAGCATGAAATCTAACAATATAAGTCAGTGCCCAATAACTTAACAAATATGCTTTAGGCACCAGATTTATTCCACAGTTCCACAAATAAAAGTGCATCCAAATAAAATGTGGTTTAAACTATCATTGTGTATAACAAGCTTTTCTGTGAGAAAATGCAATGAAAATTCTCCAGGAGATAGGTAAGTATATTTCATAAAGAGAAACAATAAAGAAAAATCATAAACACAGAAATAGATTATTCATTTTCTCAATACAAATGCCTAAGTAGAACCATCTGAACTTGTAAGAAAAATTCTGCATCTTAAAATCACCCAGGGAAAACAAATATAGTCTCTTAAAATTGTGGTGAATGTAAGAATGGCCTTAGAATTCTTATAACAGAAATTGCCAAAATAAAATGAAACAAATCACTTTGTATTTTCAAAAGCAGATAGCTTTGTTGAAAATTCTCTCCATAGCCAGGATATCAACTAAGTGAAAAGGAGTAGATTGCTATCTATATACCTTCAAGCAATGGGGAATAACGTTTTCCACTGGAAAAATGTGTGCACATTCATGTCTCATAAAATGGCTGAGTTGAAACACAAAGGAGTAAGGGGTGAAGTTGCTTTTTTCTCAAATACTTGTTAATGAATTCTGATAATTATATAAAAGTTGGCAATTAAATCTATCAAGCCAAGCTGAAGTCCAAACACACTTTAGTATAGACCATAAATTTTATTAATGACAACAAAGAAACAAAAACTAAGTCAAAATTTCTACCACAAAGATTTATGAAGTAAATAAATGATATTGCCTTGGGTCCTCAAATTTTAAGATAATAATGAAAGACCCTAGCCCTTCTGGCTTACACCCCCAAGCCTCAGGAAAAGAGAAACTTCAAGCACCAGGAAATGAGAAACTAAAAATCTATTTCCAAGGGCAACCTAACTCAGCCACTACTCAATCACCTCTGCCACAACGTAACAATGTAAAAAGATTTCTGTTAAGAGATGTGCTCAACTGTGACTGGGATAGTTGTAGGTTTTCCAGGAAGAACCACCGTATGTAAACTCCACTCCCGCCCTGATACCCTCCTTGAGGTTTTAAGAAAAATGTGCACACTGACGTAACTGCATCCCCCTCTGTGATCACTCTGTAACCAGACAATGATTTTTATGAAATTAGCTTCTAGACATAAACCAATCAAAATGACATTATATGGAAATTGTAATCTTGTGGGTTTTGTGTGTTTTTTCCTTTAAAAAGCACTCATGGGGCTGCAGTAAGTTGTGCTCTTGCTCTTAGGTGCAGAGTTTGCCCTTCTGTACAGAAGTTTCAATAATAAAACCCTGTGCTGTTGCATCAACTGGACTGGAGTTTGGGTTCTTGGGGTGCGCACTTGAGACCCTAAACTTTGGGGTCCAACAAATAACAAAACTTATAATCTGTTCAACAGCTATCTGATAAGTTGTTAGACTTAAAAATAAGCCTTAGATGTATTATTTAGCATGGCTGTCTACAGTCTCAACATTTTACAGAACCTCATTTAAAAGTGATCACATTATGTGTTTTTAATATGTTCTTTGTTAGGCCAGATTCATAGTACATAATGCAGAATGGAGGACTTCTCAACAAGAAGAGACCCATCATAGGAAAAGACAGAGAAGGCTAGTGTAGGATGGGACAAAAGAAGTACAATGACCCATATGTATGAATTCACCTTAACCAAGATCAGAAGTTCATGTTTACTAACCTGAGAAGTTCAAATACTTTTTAAAATAGCCCAATGACATAAGATCAAATTTTTTAAATGTGAAAAATGTTCTTCAGAGAATACACAGCTCCATCATCTGTGATATATTGATATCTTTGGGAGATAATTCTTTAAAAATATTGATGTAGTTGGAAGGTTTCTGTAGATATAACCAACCATCTTATTAAATAAGAAACCAATGTAAAAGAGAAAGCTAAGAGGTCAGAGCTCAGAGCTAAAACCTTACCATTACTCCTGTGGTGCTCCTACCTCTCCAAAAGAGAGCTACTTCCTGTGTGTTTGTCTTTAATATAGTCTTTCTGTTCTGCCTTCTCATTGGTTGTAAACCCAAACACAGGACTGCCTCGTCACTGCCTGTAAGTACAGCCCTCCAGGCTTTAAAGGTGTATGTCTCCAATGCTGGCTGTATCCCTGAACACACAGAGATCTACCTAGCTCTTCTACCAAGTGCTGGGATTAAAGGTGTATGCCACTACCGCCACGCTCTTGCTATGGCTCTAATAGCTCTGATCCCTGGGCAACTTTATTTATTAACATACAATTAAAATCACATTTCAGTACAAATAAAATACCACCATAGGTTTCTCTGGTTTCACCCAGCCCTGCAGTCTCACATTGGTCTAGTCCCATCTGCCATCTGCCTCCACAGTCCTTTAGCTGCTTACTGAATTACTAATTACTCAGAGGCCAATTACATGGCTTATGACAGACTTCTTGCGAGCTAGCAGCTCTTATATCTTAAATTAACCCATTTCTTTTTTTTTTTTTTTTTTTTTTTTTGGTTTTTCGAGACAGGGTTTCTCTGTGTAGCTTTGCACCTTTCCTGGAACTCACTTGGTAGCCCAGGCTGGCCTTGAATTTATAGAGACTCGCCTGGCTCTGCCTCCCGAGTGCTGGGATTAAAGGCATGCGCCACCACTGCCCGACCTAAATTAACCCATTTCTATTAATACATGTTTTGCCACGTGTTCCGTGGCTTAACGGTTGACTGGTATGTTGATCCTTGAGAAGCAGGCTGGCATCTGCTCCTAGACTCTGCCTTTCTCTTTCATTTCTCTCTCCTTGGATTTTCCTTTGGCCTATGGCAAAGCAGCTTATTTATTTACCAATGAGAACAATATATATTCACAGCATATAGAAAGATATTCCCCAGCACTTTCTCTTTTCTATATAATAAAAAAAGAAGGTTTTATCCTTAGTATGGTAAAATTATATATAACAAACAGTTATAAAGCAAGAATTACAGTTACAATATCTAGTCTATTTGTATTTGGCAAAATTGAAAATATTCTATGCTATATTTGTGAGTCTAAGGTTTCATGTCTAATTTATCTTTCATTATAACCAAGGAAAATTATACTTATAAGTAACTAGTCTTCAACTATATCAAAGACCCCAGAAGGATCTATATCCTAAGTAAACAGGAAGTGCATTATAAGCAACTTCCAAAAGTTCTGGAAGTGACAGAGACAGCTGGCCTTCTGGACCATTACCCAAAATTCTTCTGTAACACAGGGGGATTTATCTTCAGCCTATAGGACTAGAGTTTTTTAGTCACTTCTCCCCGTATCCAGGAGAGTATCTGGCAGTCTGCTCTGTGAAATAGGAGCCTGAAGGACCATTTCACCTTGTTTAGGCAAATTCAGTGGTCATTATCCTATGGGTTCTGTATGTCCAGTTTATACAACATATTATCAGCAGTCCAGTCAAGAGCAGTTTCTTCCTGTTTTTGCCAAGAAGAAGATAAGCTCCATATGGAGTGTTCTTCCATGCCCATCTTCCTCTTTGAAGTAAATTGGTGTTGCCCGGAGCATATGTGTCTCATTGTCCAGAAAGTCTGTTTTTAAAACATTTTAAATGCTATATTCTTTAGATCTTTGAAGTGTTTGAAAGTTGCATACCTAATTGAAATATATCTATACATGCCTAGAAAACTTAACTAATGTGACTATTAGTTTGATTATCAAAGATGATTATTAATCTGTATTTCTTAATTATACATTACAATTTAATGAGTTGTACAAATAAAATATGTTAATATAACAATTTTTTTTTTTTGGTTTTTCGAGACAGGGTTTCTCTGTGTAGCTTTGCGCCTTTCCTGGAGCTCACTTGGTAGCCCAGGCTGGCCTTGAACTCACAGAGATCCAAATTTGCATCAATAAACTAAAATCCATAGCAATGTAAAACATTTTAAACAAGGTATTGATCTTTAAAAGTAGATTCAATAGTCTATTCTTTTATCCCATCATATCTATATCATTCCCCCCCTTTTAGAAAGAGATTGGATTTACAATCAACCCCCTTTAAATAAAAATAAACATTTTTTGGGGAATTTGGGCATAGCTTCTCATACTACTTCCTGCTGGTTGTCGGTGCTGGCAAACTTACAGGGATCCTGAGAAAATTCAAGGTAATATTCAAGTCCTGGGAAGACCAGGTATAACTTTTGTTGATTATTGCCATCTGTTAATGTTCAGGAGGCCTGGCTTGATCAAATCTGATCCATCTTAAACTGGATTGAAACTTCTTGTGGAAACAAAAGCAGAGTCTCCTTTCCAAAGCAACATAACCTTAGATTCAAGTTCTGAAGTCAATATAACTTTAAAACATGTATATTGGTTTAACTTAGCAGCCTTTATAATCAAATGTCTCTCTTCAGTTAACAATCCCAAAGACAACACAATCCAGACTCTGAAATTTTCATCTTTATGTTACTTATTTTTATATTATTTTTACTGTCTCTTTAAAGACTTTATTTTTTTACCTATCAATTTTTTTATATAACTGTCTATATCCCCCTTTTCCTCTATTCCAAGCCTACATACATTTTTATACATTGTAAACTGTTTAGAGGTTTATTCCATCTGAATCTGTTTTATTGTGAATCTATTATTATTCTCTGTCCAGGAGAGATTTAAACTGTTAAACTACATGTCTAGGACCAACACAGTAACTTGGCTGCTGACTCTGCCTACCTCAGCTTCCCAACATTCTGAAGGTAATTGACTGCCACTTTGAGAGCCATGCTCTCTGTCTATTCAAGGAGGCAGTGGGTCCATGCATCTCTCCAGCAGCCTGTAGCACATAAGCAGGTATTTCTTCTTTATTTGTCTTCACTATCAAAACCTATATCTACCACGCAACATGCTGTGTGACTTGGAGATGCCACTGTGTATTGTAGTGGGAATCTACCATGCTGCTTAGCTCAACATAGGTGGTGGCCAGCTCCATCTTGCTAGAAGCTCTCTGGAGACAAGTCTGCACTGTTGGCATGAAACTGTGAGACTAGGAAGTCCAGTGTGGCTCCATTTCTGTTCGTTCAGAACCTTTAAGTTTCTTAGGTCTATATGGCTCAATTCCCATTGGTGAGTGTCAAATGTAGTCAGAAGGTTTCTCTGGTCTTGTCTGCCCCTGTAGTCCTACATTTCTCCAGTCCCACCCAGCTTTATGGTCTCTAAACTGCTTATAAATAATTACTCAGAGGCTTATATTAGTTACCAATTACATGGCTTATGGCAGGCTTCTTGCTTGCTAGCTCTTATTTTTTTTTTTAAATTAACCCATTTCTATTAATATGTGTTTTGCTACATGTTCTGTGGCTTACCTGTCTACTTGCATGTTGTTTCTTGGGCGGCAGGCTGGCATCTCTACTCAGACACCTTTCTCTTTCCTTAGATTTTCCCACCTGCCTCTAAGTTGCCTTGTTACAGGCCAAAGCAGCTTATTTTTTTAACCAATGAGAATAACATATATTGACACATATGGAAAGACATTCTCCAGCATGTTGATCATGTTCCATCAATATGATTCTCAACCTTCCAAATGAAATGTTTGTCTCATAATAGTTGCTATGGTCATGGTAGAAAGCCAAACTAAGATACTGTCACTCTGTGGTTATTTTTATATGGGTTCAGGTTCTTACCTTGACAAGAGGAAGCTAGAGTAACAGGCAGGTGTGAGCCACTTGACATATGTGCTGGAAACCTAAGTATGCTTCTCTGTAAGAACTCTTCACAACTAAAACTATTCTCCAGCTCCATATGAATGCTTAAAATTATTTTTGTAATATAATAAGAAAAATTAATAGTGAGAAAATGCTAGTAGTAACTTTAATATATCTAATTCCAAACAAATTCGCTATATAGTAATGAAATACTCAGTAGTTGTTCTATATATCAACAAGCATCCTGAGAAAAGAGATCATGTAAACATATCCTTCTCAAAACCTCAAAAGTAAAATATATAGGAACAAACTTATTCAAGGAGATGAAAACACTTTATAGTGAAATTTTATGTCTATAATAAAAGAGATTGAGTAAACAGCAGAAGATTGAAAGAACTCTCATGGTCATGCATTGGTAGAATTAACATTGTGAAGAGGAAAATCATATGAAAATTTAGAGATTTAGTGTAGTCCATTTAAATACCTCAGACATTCTTCAGAGAATTAGAGAAAAACATCCTAAAAATCACATGTAACCACAAAAAACTCCAGATAGCCACAGTAATACTGTCTAAGGATCTGGATACGATTAATTTCTTTTCCTACAAATTATGGGATTAAAAACAGGCCAAAATTGGTATCAGAAGTGAGGTGTTCATATAAACCCTCCCCTTCTCGCTAATTAGACTCTGAGAGCTCCACCCAGGGCCTAGCCGTGGAGAGGAGGGTTTATATGAGTGAAAATTGTTGGAACCAAGGTTGGATAAAGCACAGGGACAAATAGCCAAATGAATGGAAACACATGAACTATGAACCAAAGGCTGAAGGGCCCCCAATTGGATCAAGCCCCCTGAATAGATCTTTGAAGTATTCGAAGGCCACCTGGCCAAACATCCTAATTGTCGTGCTAGAAACCCCATCCAATGACTGAGGGAACCAGATGCAGAGATCCACGGCCAGGCCCCAGGTGGAGCTCCAGGAGTCCAATTGGCAAGAAAGAGGAGGGTTTGTATGAGCAAGAATTGCTGACACCAAGGTTGGAAAAAGCACAGGGACAAATAGCCAAACGAAAGGAAACACATGAACTATGAACCAATAGCTGAGTCCCCAACTGGATCAGGCCCTCTGGATAAATAAGACAGTTGATTAGCTTGATCTGCTTGGGAGGCACCCACACAGTGGGACCGAGTCCTGCCTGTCCCTAGTGCATGAACTGGCAGTTTGGGGCTTATGCAGGGATGCTTGGCTCAGCCTGAGAGGAGGGGACTGGACCTGCCTGGACTGAATCTACCAGGTTAAACTCAATCCTCAGGGGAGTCTTTGCCCTGGAGGAGA
The DNA here is from genome assembly GCF_004664715.2 of Peromyscus leucopus. Classification (NCBI taxonomy): domain Eukaryota; kingdom Metazoa; phylum Chordata; class Mammalia; order Rodentia; family Cricetidae; genus Peromyscus; species Peromyscus leucopus. The sequence continues at coordinate 88,971,025 of NC_051076.1, read as the reverse complement.
TGGGAATGGGTGGTGAGGTGGGGGGAAGGCAGGGGAGTGGGTGGGAGAGGGGGAGAACAAGGGAATCCATGGCTGATATATAAAATTAAATTTAATAAATAAATTAAAAAAAAAGAAGTGAGGTGTTATGAGACACTGTTTGGAGCTACTATATCCAAGGCATTGAGTCATTGCTGCCTGAAGCCATGGTATCAGTAATTTTATAGACACCTCCTATACATAATGCACCAACAGTCTATTTTGGCACCTGCCTAAGCAAGCTGCTTTTTGGACAGCTGTGTCAAAATCTTAGACTTGCAAATCTTCAATTGAGACCTCATAGGACTTCAGGGACCAATGCTGCAAGTGGCTTGGCCCCAACCCATGTATGGTAATAACGACACTTCCTGTTCCTACTACCAGAAGGTCATTATCTGGAAAGAGGGAAACAGCACTTCAAAGAAGATCCAAGAGTGCTCAGGATGTAACTTCTCAGTGAACTCTGTACTAGACACCCCACAACAATGGCCTGATCCTAGGCTACTGAAATTAAGATATTGTCATTTTGTTGCTGACCTTTCTTTTGTTTATGGGGTATTTCAGAGATTCACCAGTCTCTCCATAAGTATATTTAACAAATTAGGCTTTTCATTCAGATACTGACACTAGGACTTACTGACACCTGGCACCAGCACTAGACTTAACAACTCTCCCAAGATGCAGCACCCAGCCATATTAGCCCAGGTCATATAAAGGGAAAATCCACAAAGTTACACTTAATTTGGCATCAAGTTAGCTCATATCTTGTCTTTGTGTAATTTGGACTTGACTTTGCAACAGATGTTCATAAATTTCCTGTGTTATCTTCAGTAAGCAAGGAGTTTTCAGAAAAGCATAACTAAAGGTTAGTTCCTACGACCCATTATCTTATAAAAACAGTCAAAGCAGTAAAAGTTTTACAGGACCGGGTAGATTTCAGGAACAGCCCAACTACTCCAGTAAAAGGAGGGTGCACTGATGGGGTCAGCTTATATAAGATAGAGGTTTACATTCTCGAGGAATTTTTATTTTACATATATTAAGCATAGTAATTAAACTTCAATTATAATATCCACCATCACAATTCATGGGGAAGGCTAAAGTGAAAGGAAAATTAACACCAATTGGATCTCTTCAGTTTTTGGAAACCTCATAAATCAGTTATCTTGGTAAAAACCCAATCACATCAAGAAATTTGCATCTGGTGGCTGTGACAACCTCATAGAGCTATGCAGAGAGAAGGAGGATGGCCAGTAGAATGAGAAGCAGAAGCTAGAGACAGACAGTGAATGAGTGTGAGATGTTGCTAAGGCCATCTCTATTGAACTCTATTGAACTCTGTTGACCCACTCCATTCACTGTTTCCAGGACCTATAATGATGCCTCAGGCAATGTGTGGTCACTGAAGCTGTTCAATGATGTGTGGTGTGTGAGCTGGTCCACCAAAGCCAGCGTCCTGTCCATATCTAGCTGAGACAATAAGGTGATCCTATAGAAGGAGTAGTTGCCAGGATAGCAATTGTATATCACTGCCATCAACAATGTCCAGGATTTTGTGTCAGCCTCTATCACAGAGGCCTGGAAGAACAAGGACTACTGGTAATAGTACGGACAATCACAGACAGAGCAGAAAAGTCAACAAATGAGAAATAATTTAATTAAAGGTAAAGAGTCACACACAGCAAATATACATAGTAAATAAAAAAAAATAGTTGTCATTTGCTGTATACTCTCATGGCCTGTTGCTCCCAGAAACTCTCAATACACAAAATATAAACATGTGAAACTATGGAACAAAATAGCTGACCCAAACATGAGAGCATGAAATTTCCACTGATATTTCAAAAAGATGCCAAAATATACATATTCAAGAAAAGAAAGAAATTACAGCAATTTGAAATATCAGTGAAAACACAAATACTCAATAAATGATGGAACTTACAATAAATTGTGCTAAAAACACTGGGCATCCACATGGGAAAATAAATAAAATTAAGCCCATATATATTATTCTGCACAAAAAAAAATCAACTACCAGAAAAACAAAGACCTCAGTATAAAATTTGAAACAGTGCAACTGCTAGAAGAAACCATAAGCAGTTCCCTACATGATTATAAGAAAAGTTATTCTAATAGATTCCATTGAGCAATTAAGGCCAACAATTGACAAGCAGTATCAATATAAGTATTTCATGTTAACCAGTTGTGCCACTGGAGCTTTCAAATACCTTATAAAACTAAAATTCTTTCATATAGAAAAGGAAACTATTAACAAACTGAAGAGGAAGCCCAGAGGTTGAAAGAGAATCTTTACAAGCTGTTATACCCAATGAAATATTGATAATCAGAAAATATAAAGATTTAAAAAAACCAATTAAAAAGTAGGTTATGGATCTGAAAAGAAATTTTTTAAATAAAATAATAATGTTTAAAAATTATCAATAATAATTCAATATACTTACCAATTAGGGAAATGTACATTAAAACTACATTTCCATTTCACTATATCATTTAGAGTTGCTAAGATAAAAAAAAACTGACAACAAATTAGGACCAGGGTGTGGGAAAAGAGAGGAACACTCATTTACTGATGTTGGAATTGTATCTCATGCAGTCCCTATGGAAACCAGAACATAGAATCCTCAAGAGGCTAAAAGTAGATCTACCATCTTTACCCCTCCTTTTCTGCTGCCAAGACTCACTGTCTTTCTCTTGATATTTGCTTAGCCATAATACTACTATAATAGTCACAAAAGTTAGGAAGTAGAAACAACCTAAATATTTTTTAACTAATGAATAGATATTGGAGATATAATAAATACTAAAATAAAATTCAATCAGCTATTTGGAAAAATGAAATTGTAACATTTTAGAGGTAAATGGATGCAATTGAGAAATATTATCCTGAGTGAAGAATTCCTGATCCAGAATACAAATGCTGCTCTTATTTATGATTTCTAGTTCAAAATCTTTACATGTGAGTATATAATCTGATATAATAAAAGAAGCCAGAAATGTAGAATCAGATCACAGAGGGGAGGCGTGAAGATGGATTTGTGGAGAGAGGAATGGTAGACAGAATGCAGGTACTATAAACAATGGGGGATAAAACTTTAAACATTTTGTAATAAAGCTCTAAAGAATTTTAAAGATTTTTTTGCACACTGATTTTTAAAACCTTGTCCTCAGTTAAGTTAGTATTTAACTTCATAATATGCACATGCTCATATATTTTTACAATATTCTAGAATGAACAAAAAGTACTTTTCAAAAAAAAAATTTGGTAAGATATATTTTGGTAAGGTAAAGTAGTTACTAGATTGTTTTAATTTAGGTAGAAGTTTCTTTCCTGCCCAAAACTCCCAAATATCCAGCACCAGCTTTCCAAATAATTGACTCAGAGGCTTAATATTATTTATAAATTCTCAACTGGTAGTTCAGGCTTCTAATTAACTAGCTCTTACACTTAAATTAACCCATTATTCTTACATATGTTTAGCCATGTGGCTTGGTACCTTTTCTCAGTACAACCTCATCTTGCTTCCTCTGCATGTGTCTGGCAACTCCTGACTGCCATTCTCCTTCCCACCATTCTTAGTTTGGCTGCCTCGCCTAACTTCTTGCCCAGCTGCTAGCCTGCCAACTTTTTTTTTTAACCAGTGAGAATAATAAATAATCATAGTGTATAAAAGGATTATTCTGCAGCATTTGCACATTTTGTCTAATTTAATCCTAATATGGTAAAACTATATACAACAAAACCAGTTCTTAAGTAAGAATTGCAGAAACATTATCCAATCCATTTGCATTTGGTAAAATTAGAGAAAATACTTATCTATCTTATCTTGATTAGTCTAAAGATTAAAGATGGTTGCAGAGAAGCCATGCTTGACTCCATTTTTTTTTTTTTTTTTTTTTTTTTTTTTAGACAGGGTTTCTCTGTGCTGTTTTGGTGCCTATCCTGGATCTTGCTTTGTAGACCAAGATGGACTTGAACTCACAGAGACCCGCCTGACTCTGCCTCCCAAGTGCTGGGATTAAAGGCATCTGCCACCACCGCTCAGCTCTAGCCCATTCTTGTGTGTATAGAATTTTTTTTAAAATGCTTTCTCAGGTTTTCTGTGGAAATTCTTATGAAATGTTTGGGTGCCACTTGTAGGCAGGAGTTTCTTTACTGCTAACAACTCCCAAATACTCAGCATCAGCTTCCCAAATAATTGACTCAGAGGCATAATATTATTACTTGTCAATGCTCAGCTGGTACATCAGGCTTATTACTATGTAGCTCTAACACTTAAATTAACCGATTATTCTTAGTTATGTTTAGCCATGAGGCTCAGTGCCTTTTCTCAGTACAGCATTCTCATCTTGCTTCCCCCACATCTGGTTGTCAACTCCTGACTCTGCCCTTCTCCTTCTGACTGTCTTTTTTTTTTTTTTTTTTTTTTTTTTTTTTTGGTTTTTCGAGACAGGGTTTTTCTGTGTAGCTTTGCGCCTTTCCTGGAACTCACTTGGTAGCCCAGGCTGGCCTTGAACTCACAGAGATCCGCCTGCCTCTGCCTCCCGAGTGCTGGGATTAAAGGTGTGCGCCACCACCGCCCGGCCCCCTGACTGTCTTTAGTTAGGTCACCTTACTTTATTTTCTGCCCAGCTACTGGCCTATCATCATCATCAGCAGCAGCAGCAGCAGCAGCAGCAGCATCAACCAATGAGAGTAATACATATTCATGGTGTAGGAAAGGATTATTTCACAGCAATTTACAAAGGTTGCAATGGATTATTGGAATACAATATGACTGTGTGAAATACATTTTAAATCTTCTTTCAATTCTACCATAGTAAATATAATAGGCATTACAGGAAAATTGTATCACAAGGAACATATAACACTTTCATGTAAATGGAAAATGCTACAGAAAGAATTTAATGTACAGTGTGTGTGTGTGTGTGTGTGTGTGTGTGTGTGTGTGTGTGTGTGTGTAACCTTTTATGAAACTCTTTCTGAATAATCACTATTCAGTTTAAAACAAAAATCATATCTGGAGAGATGAATCAGTAGGTAAAATTCTGGCTGCAACATCATGCAGACCTAAGTTTAGATCCACACCATCATACAAAATCCTGGAATGATAATGTGTGCTTGTAATTCTATCAGTGTTTGATAGGGACAAATCAATCCTTGGACTACAGAGTCAGGATATCCCCCAAATCATGAATTCTGAGCTAAGTGAGACTTCCTGAATATTCCCTATCTCATAAACTTTGGTGGAGAAACAATTGAGGGAGACACACTAAAGTCTTTCAAAATGCTTCCAAAGATGCACACATTGGTGAACATATCCATACAAACATGCACACCTGTATATTGCTCTCTCTCTCTCTATATATATATATATATGTGTGTGTGTGTGTGTGTGTATTATATATATATATATTTATATATTATATATAATTTATTCAACAAACAAAACTATAAGAGAAATGAGGGCATATTGTCTGAGCACATATTTACATATAATTTGTGCAGTCTACTGAACATTTTAATTACATAAATAAGATGTACAAAACTTGCCACCAGACTCCAAAGTTTTGTTCTAATTAAATGACCACACAGATGTCTCTGAGTAAATTAAAGGGATTACAAAACAAAATCAAATGTCATGAATCTGGTAGAGAGGATGATAGGAAAAGATAACCAGAGTTAGCTAGAGAAAGTAATCATACTGAATTACTAGATATGGATGAAGTTTATAAGGCAACAACTTAGAAAAACAAACTTAAGAAAGGTAAAATGGTGGCCAGCAGAAATATTTTCAGTACTATTTCTTCCTTTTAATAACAATTGTGCTATTTAGAAATACTAATCAGTTGAGAAAGTTTACAGTATTGTCAATGCAAACTATTGTATTAAATCTTTTCATTTTAATTGTCTCTGTCCTATATATGAGTCTGTCTAATTATCTATATACATTTATACTTGTATACCAGTAGAATTTATTTAAACAAAAGTTCTTTCAATGATATAGTTATTAAAAGACTTTTCCTTTAAACATTAAAAATAATTGCTTGTTTCAAAATTGACTTGTTTGACTACAGTCTGTTTTTCAGATAGTCTAAAAATTTTATATGTAATATCTGTGAAAAATGTGTTTTCAGGACCCTTTGATTAGACTCTGTAGTTTATTATATATACTGATTATCTTCACTATTTTCGAAATGGCTTTTGATTTGGGATATGTTTTCTGTTTGAAAAATAGTTCATAGAAATTTTTTTTTAATTTAAAAATTGTGTTTCCTAGGGGATGGAGTGATGGCTCAGTGGTTAACAATGCTTATCATTCCAAGCATCCACAGGGCAGCCTATATGAGTCCAAGTATTACATATACTGTGTGTGATGGTACATGTCTGTTTCCCTGTAAATTCTGTAGATACAGGAATATCATAAGTTCAGTATAACCTGTGGTTGATAGAGTTGTCAATGTGAGCATGGACTGGAGACATCAAAAGTCATCAAAAATTAGCTGGAACAAGAACTCTTTTTTTGTTTTGTTTTGTAATTCTTATTTTAATTTTTATATTAATTTATTTATTCAGTGTGTGTGTGTGTGTGTGTGTGTGTGTGTGTGTACCACTGTGCATGAGTGACGGCCAGAGGACACCTTGCAGGAACTATTTCTCTCCTTCCAACATATGGGTTCTGGGAATCAAACTTTTGATTGGTTTACTGGCAATCACCTTTACCTCCTGAATTATTCAACTGGCTCTAGCTTATTACTTTAATACTGAACTTGTAAGTTTAAATCAGGATAGAAAAAAAAAATTGCCACAACAGATCATATTATCAGAGCTTCTCGCTTCTTCCATTCCCAGCCTCCCTTGAGCTCCACTTTACTGGGAAGACACCACAACGGGGTCAGGGGCACAACTTTGTGTCCACAGTGGACACAAGGAAAGCTTCAGATGCTGGGCAGCGGTGGCACATGACTTTGATCCCAAAACTCAGGAGGCAGAGCCAGGAGGATCTCTGTGAGTTTGAGGCTAGCCTGGTCTTGGAACAAGAACTCTTGAAGAGTCATTTTTTTTAAATAATTCAATTTAAATTTTGCCAATATAAATGGATTTATAGTAGAAAAAACACATTTTGCAAATATATCTCTGTTCTAGTCTCCAGAAATAAGCCAATTTACATGTTAACAAGAAGTTTGCAAATTAAATTATAATGTAATATTTTAAGTTGAACAATAACTTTTTTTATCAACTTCAAGTAGTTTTACTGAATTTATCTAAGAGGAAGATGAAGAATTATTTTGGAAATGAAAAAAGTGTGAGTGAAGTTATCTATTCATAAGCTGGATGTTACCTAACATTTCTGACTATTGTGAGGGAAGTAGAGAAATGTGATCCATGGAAAGGGCACTGTGATATGGGCAGCTGGTAGATGCTGAAAGGGATAGCAGGTGATCCTAAGCAAGGAAATGGGTTGGTTATTCCTTCAACAGCAATATTAGTATTGTAGAAGCAGGACACCAGAGCCTCTAGAATTTAATGTCTTCTTTCAGAATCAAGATGTATAACCCATTAGAAAATAAAGTAAAATATTATAGATTTGTATTTTTTAAACTACTAAATGTTTCTTAATTGTGTGTTACAACCATAGCAGTCAAGTGCAGTGGAGAAACATAATATTTAAAGACATCTTTATGACAAACTTAATTTCATGTCAGCCAATCATTTTCAGTTTTTGTGAGTACTATATCATCATTATCTTTTCCTGTATTTAGCTAATCATCAAATTCAAGTTTAATAATACTGAAAAATAATAAAAATCTATTCATGCATAGGTTTTGAAGTCTTTATAATTTGTCATAGAACAATGCAGAGAAAATATGAAGCATTTTTGTAAAATATTTTATGAAGATTAAGCCATTCTTTTTTTACTTGGGGAAGGGATTGTTTCTGAATTTTGGTTATAAGAAGCTAAAGATTCCAAAACTATTGGCATAGGAGATCACTTCCTACATACAACACCAGTAGCACAGACACTGAGAGAAACAATCAACCAATGGAACCTCTTGAAACTCAACAAGACAAAGTGACAGCCTACAGAATGGGAAAAGGTCTTCACTAACCCCATATCTGACAGAGGGTTGATATCCAGAATATATAAGGAACTCAAGAAATTAGACATCAAAATGCCCAACAGTCCAATTAAGAAATGGGATATATAACTAAACAGAGAATTCTCAACAGAGGAAGCTCAAATGGCTGAAAGACATTCAAGGAATTGCTCAACATCCCTAATCTTCAGGGAAATGCAAATCAAAATGACTCTGAGATACCACCTTACACCTGTCAGAATGGCTAAGATTAAAACCACTGAAGATAGCTTATGCTGGAGAGGATGTGGAGCAAGGGGAAATCTCTTCCACTGTTAGTGGGAATGAAAGCTTGTACAGCCACTTTGGAAATCAATATGTCACTTTCTTAGAAAATTGGAAATCAATTTCCCCCAAGACCCAGCTATACCACTCTAGGGCATATACCCAAGGAATGCTCAATCATACCACAAGGGCACTTGTTCAGCTATGTTCATATCAGCATTGTTTGTAATAGCCAGAACCTGGAAATAACCTAAATGTCCTTCAACTGAAGAATGGATAAATAAAATGTGGTACACAATGGAATACTGCTCAGCAGGGAAAAACAATGACATCATGAGATCATGAGGTTTGCAGGCAAATGGATGGATCTAGAAAAAAAAATCATCCTGAGTGAGGTAAACCAGACTCAGAAAGACAAACATGATATGTACTCACTCATAGGAGGATACTAGATGTGGAACAAGGATGAATGGACTGCTACTCACAACTCCAGGGAGGCTACCTAGAAAACAGGACCCTGCTGGGCGGTGGTGGCACACGCCTTTAATCACAGCACTTGGGAAGCATAGCTAGGCTGATATCTGTGAGTTTGAGGCCAGCCTGGGCTACCAAGTGAGTTCCAGGAAAGGCCCAAAGCTACACAGAGAAACTCTGTCTCGAAAAACCGAGAGAGAAAGAGAGAGAGAGAGAGAGAGAGAGAGAGAGAGAGAGAGAGAGAGAGAGAGAGAGAGAAGAAAACAGGACCCTAAGAAAGACACAGCAGGGATCGCCCAATGACAGAGAAATGGATGAGATCTACTTGAACAACCTAGACGTGAGTGAGTGAGGTAATGCAGAGCAAGTTTTGAGGGAAAGAGAGCTTAGGGGAGCGGGAGATCCCAGCTGAATCAAAAACAGAGAGGGAGAACAAGGAATAAGAGACCATGATAAATGAAGAACCCATGGGAATAGGAAGAAGCAAAGTGCTAGACAGGTCCCCAGAAATCCACAAAGATACCTCCACAATAGACTACTGGCAATGACTGAGAGAAAGCCCGAACTGACCTACTCTGGTGATGGGATGGCCAAACACTCTAATTGTCATGCCAGAAACCCCATCCAAGGACTGAGGGATCTGGATGCAAAGATCGATGGCCAGGCCCCAGATGAAGCTCCGGGAGTCCAATTGGCAAGAAAGAGGAGGGATTGTATGAGTGAGAATTATTGAGACCAAGATTGGAAAAGCACAGGGACAAATAGCCAAACGAATGGAAACACATGAACTATGAATCAAAGCTGAGGAGCCCCCAACTGGATCAGGCCCTCTGGATAAACTTGAACTGTTTTGGAGGCACTCAGGCAGTGGGACCAGGACCTGTCCTTAGTGCATAAGCTGGCTGTTTTGGAACCTGGGGCTTACTCAGGGACATTTTGCTCAGCCTGGGAGAAGGGGACTGGACCTGCCTAGACTGAATCTGCCAGGTTGAACTCAATCCCCAGGGGAGTCTTTGCCCTGGAGCAGATGGGAAAGGGAGGTGGGCTGAGGAGAAGGCGGGGGGTTGGGGACAAGGCGGGAGGACAGGGGAATCCATGGCTGATATGTAAAATTAAATTAAATTAAAAAATAAAAAATTTTTAAAAAGAATAAAATGCATGCTAGCCAAAGGGGGCGAGGGGAATCCCTGATAGCTATGTATCAGAGAATTATCCTTTTTTCTGTTTTCTGGAATTCATACAAGGTAATTAGCTCTTTAAACAATATGATTCTTTGTATTTGTTTTTATTGAGATTTAAGGCTTATTAATTCTCAAAAGAAATGATTAAAAGTGTTATATGGAGAGATTTTGATCTTATAATCATCCTCTTGCAATTGGTTAAATAACATTGAATGGTACATCAAGCTTTCTTTTATGTCTTACTTACTGTGGAAGTCATGTTCCAAAATGTCTCTCTCCTATTGAACATAAATTACATTCAGCTGTTGTTACTATAATCAAACAGATCTATGCCTGCTCATAGAACTGCTAGTCCACAAACTGGTTGCAACAAGAAGAAATGGACAAATATGTTTTATTTCATAGAATGCAGTTTTCTTTCTGAAAAATGAGTAATAAACTCAGTTTTATAACAGACATAATATTTAGAATTTAACTATATGTATGTTCTTCTATGAGAGTAAAACAATCCTAATAAACTAAAAGTAAATAACAAATGGAAACTTAAAATGAAGTTATTTTAATTTTAAGGTTTTCATATCTTTGGAATAATTTTGATTGAAGTTTTATCACAGTGAGAAATGATAATTTTTGACCACCTTCATTTGGGTAGTTATGAAATGGAAAAAGGATACATAATCTCTTAATTGTTATTTGCCATATCCTAGAAGCTTGAACTGAAAAATGCAATAAAATTGAGAGAAAACAAAAATCAAAAAAAAAAAAAAACAGAAAAGAAAAGGAAAACCCTTCTTTCATAGGAATACTCTGATTATTTTCTATATTCTAATATAGAAAATTCAGTATGGATCAGGGTAATTTTTTACAATAGTAAATAATTTAATTTAATATTTTACAAATACAAGTTTAATATGCAAAATTAAATCACATTTGTATATGAAAATTAAAAAAAAATGTTTAAAAAGCAAAAGCAAAATCAATTGCTGATTGAGGACACTCCACTAGGAACCAAGATGCCTATAAGTAGAGCAGAGGTTCCAGAGATGTAGACTTCAGAAATATTATCTCATGCTGCAAAGGGATTTTTGGTATGGTGCTGACTGAGTGATCTGTGACCCTATTTTTCTTTATCAATCCTCCTTTAGATGACCCTAGTAAGCTAACAGGCTCAATAAGCTAAATTTTAGTGTAAACATTTATGTGGTATGTCATCAGTGACCTATCTTGGAAAAGTATATGTATGCTCACATATTCCTAAGAAATTTCACACTACACCACTATAAATAAATAAGCGAGCCTTTCAGCACAAATTAAGCAAGCTCTATAAAATTTCTAATTGAAAAAAATCACAATAAATTAACACAAAATGTTAAGGAGGTAAAGAATATGTACCAGGCTGAGCTGAATCACCAGGGGAATCCTTGCCCTGGAAAAGATGGGAATAAGGGGTGAGCTGGGGGCAAGGAGAGGGGGGAGCGGGAGGATGGAGGACAGGGGAATCCGTGGCTGATATGTAAAATTAAATTAAATTATAAAACAAAATAAAAAATATGAAATAAAATTAAAAGCAATAAAAAAGAATACCTAGCTCAATAGAGGCAAAATTATATTAAAATATTAAAAAATTGATTCTACTCTGAATTAATGTGTAGATTGAAATAATCTTAACCCAGGAATTGCTTCAGAGATGAACAAAAAAATAACTTATGGAAATTTTATGTCTAAGAATAGGCATGATAATTTTAAAGGGGAAAAGATGAAACAAAAACAAAGCCTTAAAACTATGCTCCTGGTATAGCCAACATCAATATTTATCATGCAGGTTTGGCAAAAGAAAGAGTGACTGATCAGTAGAGATTAACAGGGAGTAAAATGGCATGCAAGCTAAACTAGCTGATTAATGACATTGTTGGCAAACATGGGGCTTGGGATAAGGAGATAACATCAGTTATAAATAAAGCATAAAATTATTAAATGTGTTGACCCCTATTGTATACCACACAGTAAAAGCATTACAAATGAGTTACAGAACTAAGTGCACTGCCTATATGCATGTGATCAGAGTAGCTGTGACTCAAAATAATGTACAATTTCATTGCATTTCCATACTTAATTTTAGTATTTTTCATGCATATTTTCATTTTGGTATTTACCCACTATCCATATGTACTCACTTCTGAAACAGCATATAAAATATTTATCAACTTTCCAACTCTTTCTTAAAATTGACTTTTATTTTCCTAATTGTTTTATCATTAAAATTATCAGTTCATCTTAATTCGAGCTGATTGTCACATCCTGTATGCTTTGGTGCTTTAGAATGGACTACTCACTTTCATGATGGCTTACATGGATTTCAGGATCTCAAAACAGTTTTGAGAATTTTCTACTGATGGCAAGAATCCAGTGAAAGTCGTAGTCTTTGGTCAATTTTTATAAACCATTCTGAATGTACTAGCATTAATGAAGTGTACCTCTGATAGAATGTAACTTTATGTTTCCAGGAGAACAGGAATAAATCATACAATAATGGTCTTTGGGTATCAGAACCAGGCATGAAATTGAGTAAAATTAGGCTAGTTGGGAGCTAGGTTCCAGTTTACATCATTGTGTGCTCTCGCTGGTGTTTGGTTTCTGTGATTTGCTGTAATCATAGTTTTAAAGTAGAAGTATTTATTGATATAACATTAAGTACCTACAGCTTTTTCTATTGTGCTATTTTGATAAGGAGAATTGCATCTAAATAGGAAAGCATAATGTCATCCCATGATAATGATGATTTCATTTAGTATAATACTGATTATTTAACAGCAAAAAAGTATAGTGTGATATGACAATTATGAAAACTTGAATATTACAATTATCCCAAGTTAAGATTTCTTAGTTATTCATTGTTTTCTTTATTACAAATTTAATATATTTTCATTATAGATATGATAGAAAACACAAATCTACTAAAAGGAAGTAATATATATTATGTCACCATGCAAATACAGCTATTCTCTTGATGTATTCTCTTTTAAGTTCCAACATATAAGAAATGAGAATAAGATCCTCTTCCAGAAGTAAGAACTGATTGAAAGCCTGGGTCTACAGTGTCACTGGGCTGTTTCTCTGATAGAGACATAGTGAAGTTTGAGGGGATTTAGGTAATGGAAGTCCCCGAATGATTACCTTGTGCTAATTTACCTAAGACTGATTTGGATTAAATTGACATCGTAAAAGCAATATATCTTATAGTTGGTTAATACTAGTAGTGGTTATTCTTAACAGCAACATATCTTATATTCTGTGAGTATTAATAGAAGTTCATGTATCTTGTCAATATAACCAGTTTAAGAAACACCCGAAAGTTTACAAAGATCATTTCTGGGATGATGCTTTATACATACTTAGCTGTTTTTTTAAGAATTTTTCTTCATTTTACTAGCAAACATACTTTAAAATTTCTTTTTAATTATTTCTTTGAGGATTTCAAATATCATGTCTTGCTCATATCTACTTTCTACTCCTCAAATCTTTCCAGACTCCAACCACCTTTATGACCCTTCCAACCCCCTTTATGACCCTCAACTTCTCATCAATGACATCTGTGTAGCTCTAATATTCTTGGATCTATGTCTTCCTACTTTAATATGGCCAAATTCTCAGGGAATGCACTTTTAGAGAAAACTTAGCCTTTTTCTTCCAGTACATAAAAAAATTGAGAATTGCTGCTTAGCTAGTGGTGGAATTTTTTGCCCAAATTACTACGTCATACTGGGTTTTCATCTAGATCATGCTTGCACACACCTTTTGTATGCTGTCACAACCACAGTGCATTCATATATGCAGCTGCCTTGCTGTGATAAGAAGATAACTGGCTTTTGTTGTTGTATTGTTTTCTATTTTGTTTTTGTTCATTTGGTTGTTTCTTTTTTTTTTTTCTGTCTTAGTTGTCCATCACCTCTGGTTCTCAAATTCTTTTCATCACTTTCCTAAAATTGTACCTGAGATTTTAGAGGAGGAGTATATATGTTTCTTTTAGGAGAGAACATTCCACAATCTTTTATTATCATCACTTTGGCCAGTTTTGAGTCTATTTACCTATGAGAATTGATACATGTGCACGCTATGGATATAATGGTATGTTGTCAGGAGTTGGTTTAATGCTGTGTTTAATACAATTAGATTACTTCCTATGGTCTATGATCCATTTGCCATATAGCTTCCAGATATGATTAGGGTGGCAAGTCTTTGTTTCATTTTTTGGAACCGGAGCAGCCCTTAAATCCAATTAGAAAGTGGTTAGATACACTGAGGTCATTAGTGTCACTAATGGATCAGAGGATATGTTTTGTATGGTTTGTTATCATAGCTTATAGAACTGCTCCAGTAACATTTATAACCCCTTCCAACACTATGAAAGCTAGCCTACAGTAGGGATGAAGATACCGGGTCAATATGAGATTGGTATCTCAATATTCTGACTCATGTGTCCAGTCTGTTTAGCAATAGTGTTATGCTCTGAAAGATAGTAAAAACATTATCATTTTCTGCAATGTTTGGTGGCCTTTAGGATCTCTTTCTCCAATAATTCCAAAATAAGTAACCCCTTTATGACACTGGGCATTTTATTTGTTAGTCTATGTAGGGAGATTGTTTCACAGTAATGGGGTAACTCCAGTCTGAGTCATTTAATTGGTATGTGAAGCTATATTTTTGGAATTTTCTACAATAGTAGGTTTACATATAACTTGTAGTGAAAAAATTTTAGTATCTTTCTTTTTTCCTAGTTTCCCATTATACCCCACCCTCCTTCCAATGCTGCCATTGCTATGAAAAACTAACCTTAGAATCTTAATCTATTAAAGTTAAGTTTATTTAACTGTAAACATGAAAAATGTGCATTAAATGTATAATGAAGAGATCTACACACTGTGATGTTCCTGCATTTGAACACATTATGCAATGTAAAAACCTTTGATCTATCCTGGTGAAAAAAATTCCAAATTCTTTTCTCCAATATAATACTAAAGTATAGTTTCAATTTCACTATTAGACAATGGAATTATAGCGAAGAGATATTTTCACGATAACATGTCTTAAAAGAGCAACATGAAAAAACAAGTTATACTGTCAAGATTACAGATTGTATCAATGTAATCCATGTAAAAATTCTGATATCATATTTCAAAGACTATATAACACAAAAAACAAGATTAAAATATCCAAAATAATGATAAAACATAAGAATACAGCTACAGGCATCACCACACCTGACCTTAAATGAAATTGCAAAGCTTTATTGACAGAGACAAACTTACAGTAACATAAGAACAGACAGACCAATTGAATTGAATAGAGAACTTCAGGAAATGCCAACATAATTATAGATAAAAAATTCTGTAGACAAATTTTTAAACAGTCTCATTAAATGAGAAACACAGAGCCAAATACAGAAGTGAAAGCCTTAGAGATCAGAGAAATAGTGATAGCTACCAACTAACCTTAGCTCACCATGCCACCCTAACTTCTTATGAGAACTAACTAACTTTTTCTTCCTGTCTAATCTGTACCTTATTGCCTTCTACATTCTCATTGGCTCTTAGCCCAGCTGGCTATCTATGTCCTCTGATCTCCAGGCAAACTTTATTTATTAACATACAAATAAAATATCACCACACAATTTTTGACAGAGGTCAAAGAAATACAAAGGAAGAAAAATAGCCTTTTCAATAAATCGTTCTGGTGAAACTGTATATCCTGTGGTAGAAAATTAAACGTGTACAAAACAAACTCAAATTTGATCAAAGACCTCAATAAAAAAATGTGAAATTTTGAAGCTTCTTTAATCTTTGATCACAAATGTGGGCTATCTATTCTCCAGGAACTTATTGATCTTAAGATTTACAATGGGGATGAAATATTAATGCATATTATTCTAAGAATTATGTGTTATTACACTGACTTGCTACTTTTTTCTCTGTGTCTCCAGGATGTATATAGATATTGTGGGACCACCCAGCTTCTAATTGTGAAGCCAATGCAGTAGATGCACGCCTTTAATCCCAACACTCAGGAGGCAGAGCCAGGTGGATCTCTGTGAGTTCAAGGCCCACTTGGTCTACAGAGAGAGATCCAGGACAGGCACCAAAAAATACAGAGAACCCTGTCTTGAAAAACCAAAGAGAAAAAACAAGTAAATGCCTTCTTGTATTATACTCATATTCTTTTATTTCTATAAAAGTTATAATTCTATATAATATAACATACATTTATGAATTTATTTCCCTCATAATTCTCAAAAATCTTTCACATAACATTATTTTCATGTAGTTTAACATTTAAATTCTTTTGACATTTTCTTTTGTTCTATGATTATTAAATAATGTATTAGCTGGAAAGATGATTTGGTTAGTAAAAGAGATTGACATCCAGCTAGATGACCTCAGTTTGAGCCCTGTAATCCACAGTGGAGAAAGAGAACTGGCTCCTGTTGGCAGTCCCTTGATGACTAAACTAATACTGTGGTGGGCTCACCTACATAGGCACATGAACAGAAACATAAGAAGTAAGTAAGTAAATAAATAAATAACATAACATAATATAATATAATAAATATAATATAATATAATATAATAAATATAATATATAATAAATAATATAATACAATACAATATAATAATGTCTGAACATATTTTAAAACCAAGGCTTAGAGGAAGAATACAGGATAATATACAACTACCAATTAAATTAACATTATCCAACTAAATTTCTATTTTTATTTCCATTTCATTTCCACTGGAACTTGAATATTTTAATTTTTATAAATGCTAGTACTTTACATTTAAAGTATGTTTTGGCTAAAAGTGAGAAACTTGATGGTAACTCTATGCAAGCTTGCAAAGAATGTACCTATGGTATTTTGAATGATAATAGCTCCAAAGGCACATATGTTTGATTGCTTGTCTCCAGTTCATATAATTGTTTGGGAAAGATTAAGACATGTGGGCCTCAAAGATTCAAAATCCCATGTCAGATACAGTGTGTCTATTTCTGCCTGTTACATGCAGATAAGCATATAAATATTACAGCTCTTGTTCCAGTGCCATGCCTCCTTGTTTCCTACCATGATGATCATTAACTAATTCTCTAAAACTAAAAGCAAGCTCCCAATTATATGCTTCATTTTATATGAATTGCCTTCTTCATGGTTTCTCCTCATAGCAATAGAACTGTGACTAAGACAGGACCTTTGCTTCCAATGAAAGTATTTTCTAAAAACTTCTCATTGATAGTATTTTAACAAACTATATAGTTAATGTATACATTTATTTAACTACATAATTACTTATATTTCAGGTACTGTCTTATTCTTCTATTGTTATTACAAAAATTACAGAAGATTGAGGTTTAATTTTTTTCATGATTTAGAAGACTGAGATGATCTTAGGGGTGATACTGGCATTTGTACAGAAAGAAGTGCAAATGGTTTCTACTTTTATTCGTCATGTTGGACATGACAAAATGGAAAGATTGTAATCATTCACACACTATATATTACAATCTACCCTAGTGTGCAAGTTAAATAATTTTTGTAATTAAGCAGCATGTAAAAAGCTAACAACTTTGGAATTTAAAAGCATGCTATTAAAAGAATGAGAATCTAGACATTCCTTAGCTGTGTCATGAAAATAAAACATATTCTTATTTCAGCCTTATATTTCAAGATAAACTCAGTATCATATGATATCATCCTATAGCAGGAGTTATATGCCTTATGAAATTTAATTAATTATTTTATGAAATAAAGAGAAAATATTTACTGATATACTCAGATTCAAAATAGGGCATTTTTGAAACAATGTAATCAGATAAATTGTATATAATTTTGCTATGAAATTATTGCCAATATTTCCCATTGTAAATCTATTTTACTCTGCTCAAATATCTATATTACACAGGATTTGTTTAAACATGAACCTGTGTAAAATGAATCTTAAAAGATCTCATTAATAAAAAACCCAGAGCCAGATACTGGGGTAAGAGCTAAGAACTCAGAGAACAGGCCAAGCCACAACAAATCTCACCTCACCAGCTCTTCAGCCTGCAGAAAGCTATGTTCTGTACACTCACACCTATACACCTTACTATGCTCTGCCATGTGCCAAAATGTCTGGCTCTGTTCTCAGTATGGCCTTGAAATCACAGAGAACAAGATGTATCTATGCCTCCCACATGCTGGGATTATAGGTGTGTGCTACCATTGTCTAACCTCTATGTTTAGTAGAGTGGCTAGATTTTACTCTGATGGCCAGATAAGCTTTATTGGGGTGCACAAATAAAAATATCATCACAAGCAGGCATTTGGAATTCCCACCAACAGGTATATATTTTCAAGGCAAATGTTTCATGACTACTTTTAACATTCCTTTTAATGTTTTAAATATTATTTTAATGTTATATAATTATTAATTACATATCTAGAATCTTTTCCTGTAAACAGAGGTAGAGTTTTCTGACATGGGTGCCTTTGCCAAATACCTGGCAGTGACTTTTCTAATTTCCACACAGATATTATTTTAATTATAAGTTCTTTCCCAATAGCTCAGGATTATTATTAACTAGCTCTTACATTTAAATTAACTATTTTTTATTAACATATGTATTGTTGTGGCTGTGGCTTTGCTGATCCTCTGGCATCTTAATTCTTCAGTAACTTGCTCCCAATTCTCTCAATTCCACCCTTCATGATCAGTCTTCAGTCTGATTGTTCTGCCTAAACTTATCCTGCCCTATCATAGGCCAAAAAGCTTTATTATTAACCAATGAGATTGATACAAATTTATGGTGTACAGAAGGATTATCCCACAACATTTTTCATATGTCTTGGTACATTTGGAGAGCATAATTTAGAAGAATTTTTTTAATTCAAAATTAAAAATACATGGGAAATTAATGATTCTATAGATTAAAGAATCACTGTTTTTGTAACATTAAATGTTCTATCCTTGACAGACAAATCGTTCTATATTCAAGCATTTTTAAAATTTTATTTTATTTTTTATTTGTTGGTATAAAGTCCTGCTTCTGTTTAATAAAATTAGATTTTATTGGGATTTTTATCAAGTAGAGAATCTGTCAATAAATATTTACTTTCATTTTTAAAATAATTTCTTTTTTTGAAATTATAATATATTTTTCATTTCCTCCTTTTCCATTTTCCCTCCAAACCTTCCCAAACTCTTCATTACTTTCTTTTAAAAAAATCCATGGCCTTCTTTCTTAACCAATTCTTATTATACATGTTTATGTATACATATATACCTATATTCATAAATACATAAATCAACCTGTGAAGTCAACATATGTTACCTGAATATATGTTTTTCAAAGCTGATACTTTGGTATTGGATGACCAATTGGTTTCTCTTCCCAGGGTAAGACTGATGTGGGATGTTCTTCTATATGGTGCAAATATGTGTTGCTATTTTTGCTTGATGAATAAAGCTGCTTTGGCCTATGGCAGTGCAAAATAAAGCTAGGTGGGAAAGCCAAACTGAATATATGGAGAAAGAATGGTGGAGTCGAAGCAGACATGATCCAACCAACCAAAGAACAAGATGCCAGCAGATTGGTAATGCCACAGCCACAGGGCAATACATATTTTAATGGAAATGGGTTAATTTAAGTTTGTAAGAGCTACTTAGTAATAAGTCTGAGCTATAGGCCAAACAGTTTGTAATTAATATTAAGCATCTGAAAATATTATTTAAAAGCAGCTGCAGGACCAGGCAGGACACAGAAAAGCCTCGGGTGGCCTAAGACTACTTCTCCTACTCTCAGCATTTCTTTGATGCTGGTAGCTCTTTGTATAGGAAAGAGGTATAATGGGCTTTCCTCCATCCAATTTATCATAGGTATTGTTGTCCTGATTCAGGTCATGATTAGGAAATCATGTTGGTGAGACTTTATGATATTACTCAGAGACACAATTTTATTGGTCCTTTGACATTTACAATCTTACTGGTCCCTCTTCCACAATGATCCCTAAGCCTTAGGTGCTGGAACTCTTTGTAGATGTATCAAGTGGGACTGATTCACTCTTCTGCATTTTGATTTGTTGTGGTTTTCAGTAATAGTCTCTGTCTGTTGCAAAGAGAATTTTCTTTAATGAGTGGTGAAGACTATAATTGTATCTGAACATTTAAAGCTCAAGATAATTATTTATTTATACAGAGGTTTAGAGCAACAGCATTTCATCAATTTTGTGGTACTTTGTAGCTAAAAGTTTTTCCATGTCCTGGCCTGCCAGCAGTCAGGACAAATCTCTCCCACTTGCGTCCCCCAACTAAACACACGGAGACTTGTATTAATTAAAACTGCTTGGTCATTAGCTCAGGTCTATCACTGACTAGCTCCTACACTTAAACTCAGCCCATTTCTGTTCATCTATATGTCACCACATGTTTTGAGGCTTTACCTGTGTGCTATTACATGCTGCTCCCTGGACAGTGGGCTGGCATCTCCTGACTCAGCTTTCATCTTCCCAGAATTCTCTTTGTCTGTTTATCCCGCCTATACTTCCTGCCTGGCTACTGGCCAATCATCATTCTATTTATCAACAAATCAGAGCAACCCATTCAGAGCATACAAAACATCCCATAGCACCTCCCCTTTTTGTCTTATCAAAAAAGAAGCGTTTAACTTTAGTATAGTAAAATTACATATAACAGACACTTATCAAGCAAGAATTACAGTTACAATATTTGGTCTATTTGTATTTTGTAAAATTAAGAAAAATATTCTATGTATCCTATATTTGTGAGTCTAAGGTTTCATATCTAATTGATCTTCTATCAATACCAAGGAAAATTACAATTATAACTATCTAGTCTTCAAGTATATCAAAGACCTCAGAAGGATATAATATTAACTAAGTAAACAGGAGTATTATAAGCAACTTCTAAAATCTAGAATGACAGTGACAGCTGGCTACTTAGAGACAGTTACCCAAAGTTCTTCTGCAATGTTGGGGCATCCATTCTTCAGCCTACAGGCCTAGAGTCTCTCAGTCACTTCTCTTTGTTTCCTATAGAATGTCTGGCAGTTTCTTTTGTGAAGCAGGAACCTCAAGGAACATCTCATCTTGTAAAGTTCAATGGTAATCTTCCTATGTCAATATAACATTTTGTCAAGAAGTCCAGGCAAGAACAGTTTCTTGCCCAAATAGCTATTTTTGCCAAGAAGAAGATAAATACCATATGGAGTGTCTTCGACGTCCATCTTTCTCTCTGAAGTAAATCAGTTCTGCCAGGAGCAGATGTGTCTCACTGTGCAGAAATTCTAAGTTTTTGTTTGTTTATTTGTTTGTTTTGGTTTTTCGAGACAGGGTTTCTCTGTGTAACTTAGCGCCTTTCCTGGATCTCGCTCTGTAGACCAGGCTGGGCTCGAACTCACAAAGATCCGCCTGCCTCTGCCTCCCGAGTGCTGGGATTAAAAGTGTGCCATATTCTGTAGGTCTTTGAAGTATTTGAAGATTATCTAACTAATTGAGATATATCTATGTATACCTAGAAAACATAACATGACTATAAGTTTGACTATCATAGAATTCTAAATATTAATCTTTATTTCCTAATTATCCACTACAATTTCAAATGAGCTGAAATACAGTTATAATAACCAGTCCATTTGTATTTGGCAACATCAGAAAAGATATTCTATTTTCAGAGAAAATATCTTCTCTTTGTGATTCTAAATTTTCATATCTAATTTACCTTTTTATCATATAAAGAAAATCTTAAGTCTAATCATTATTTAACTCCATCAAAGAACCCAGCAGCATGAAATTTTACAAAATGACAGGGATATCTTGCTGCCTGGAGAGATAGTCTAGGTTCTTCTGTTATGTTTGGGCATCCAAATTTGGCCTACAGGCCTGGCATATCTGACAGACATTTCTTTTTTTTTTTTTAAGATTTTTTTCATTCATATTACCTATCATCCAGAGGTCCTCTTCTCATGCCCCTTCTCCTCCCCCTAGACTTCCTTGCACCCACCCCCCTCTTCTCCTCCAAAAGGGCAAGGGTTCCCTTGGGGTGTTAGCAAAGATTTTACATTCAGTTGAGGCAGGACTAAGCCCTCTCCCCTTCATCAAGGCTGAGGAAGGTGCTGCACCACAGGCAATGGGCTCCAGAAGGTCAGCTCATGCACCAGGGATAGATCCTAATCCCGCTGCTAGGGGTCCCTCAAACAGATCATGTACACAAGTGTCTCCCATATGCAGAGGGCCTAATTCAGTCTCATTCAGGTTCAACAGCTCTGAAAAACATTTCTGAGAAGCAGGGAAATTTGAAGGACTGCCATGCCTTTTATTGGCAAAATTCATCAATTGATTTCCTCTGTGTCCTGTACAATATCAGACAGACTCTTTTGTGAAGCAGGCATCCCAAAGGACTGTTCTGTTTTATTTTGGCATGCTGGGAGCGGCCAGAAGAGCTGTCTCTTTACTACAGCCAGCATGAGGAACATGAAGCCACATTTACCTAAAATGTTTTTTTGGTTAGAATATTTTTTAAGCCTTCTTAGCTCTTAGGTGGATGTAGGTGCACCACATTGGAATGCTATATGCAGACAGACTTTTCTTTCCCACCCACCAGTTCCCAAATAACTGACACAGAAACTTAATATTAATTGCTAATGCCAATAGCTTAGGCTTCTTACTAACTAGCTCTTCCAACTTAAATTTCCACTATGTCACTCATGGCTTATAGTACCAGTGCTTTTCTCCCATGTAGAGCTTCTATTCTGACTTCTTTCAAAGTTGAACTGTGATGTGGAAGTGTAAGACAAATAAAGCAAGCTAAGCAATTCCAAAAATAAAAGAATACCTCACTTCAAATTCCTTTTGTAATGCATTTTAAATATTTATGATCCTCCCACACTCCACACACATACCATATCACCTTTCTAGCATACTGGTCTCTACAGATAGTCTAAGTTAAAAAGAAATCAGTTCAAAGATATAATTGACATATGAGTAGGAAGTTTAACATATGTCTCTTAGGGTCTTGGTTACCTCATTCAATATAATTTGTTCTATGTCTACCCATTTTCATGCATGCCTCATTATTTTATTATATTAGTGTTAAATAGAATTCCATTGTGGAAATATATCACATTCTCATTACATATGCCTTTTAGCTGATCCCATTTTCTAGCAGAGTACCACTGAATATGATACACATGTGTTACTGTCATAAAATATTGAGCCTTTAAGGTATAAAGCCCAGGAGTGATATAGTTGGATTATATGGAAGATTTACTTTTACCTTTATATAAAACTTGACAATAATTTCCAGAGTGACTAAACCAGTGTATACTCCCACTAAAACTGTATAAGTCTTCCCTTTCCCTTTATCCACACCAGGATTTCTTATCTTTTATTTTCTCTATCTTTATCATTTTTGCTAGGTTGAGATGTAATCTCAAAAAATATTTTTTTTTGTATTTTCCTGACTTTTAGGGATTTTAAAGTCTTTAAATTATTTGTCAGCCAATGTGAGGATATGCTTTTTCAAATTATTGGGGTAAAGACAATACTATTAATAACTGATTACATAATAAATATATAATCAAGCTTATTGACATTAATAAGAAAAACTTAAAGTGAGACACAATCAGAAAAACATATGCTCCATATTAATACTATTAAGAAATTTAAACAATCGTGCTCTTAGTATAGGGTCAATTCTTTTAAAATAGACCCTAGAAAAACAAGAGATCTGCTGTTGTCTCAAAAGAATTAAAATTTGGAAGTAAATTGACAAATGAGGAGCAAATATTTATATCACCTACAGCACAGAAATATGTGTGTGTGTGTGTGTGTGTGTGTGTGTGTGTGTGTGTGTGTGTGTGTGTAGGTTAAAAAATTCTAATTGTTAAAGAAAAACATTGAAATAAAATCCACTAAAAACCCATGGAAGACCAAAGTAGCAAAAGTGTGTTGGGGGAAAAAACACACACAAATAATCACTGGAGAGTAAATTAAAGAATAAGAAGTTGGCACCAGGTAATTAGCAGAAATTCAAGTCAGATTCTCATATGTAAGGCTTAATAATTAAGGTGATAGGCACTGCCACATAATACACATAGGAGAAGAAAAATGAAACTAATTTGGACAGGACTTGACAAATTTCTATAATTTATTAACAAGAAGTCATTTATATTGGTTTATCTCAAGAATTTACAGACATATAATCAATCTTCCTTGTCAAATAATCCATTTCAGACTTTGTAACAGGGCATTGATATTGATAGTATCAGATTTCTATTTAGTGCCCCAAATATTTAAATGCAGGAACACCTAACCAGGGGCAGCACTGTTCTGTGTAATATAAAAAGTTATGCTGAGAAAGCCATGAAGAGCAAGCCATTAAGCAGCATTCTTTTATGGCATCTGCTTCAGTTGCCACCTTCTGGTTCCTGCCTTGAGTTCCTGTCCTGATTTCCCTCAGCAAGGCTGTCTGACTGGAGAATTAGTATTTATGTGAAACCTACGTCCTTCACAAGTTGCTTTTGGTCATGATGTTTTATGACAACAAAATAAAATAACTAAGTCAGACAGTATTTTAACTAGTATCTTAAATAAATAAAAAATTTCTTCCTTTATCAAACACACAGAGAAAGTCACAATATTGCTTGTCTTTGTGGTTCACTCTAGAAATACTGTGTTATATGAGGGACTTCACCTAATTTTACCAAGTTTTTAGTAAAGATTTACCAAAGAATATGTCCATGTTTCATTCAATAATTTGATTTAATATTTAATTAAATTAAGTAAGCTTAAAACATAATTTTAATTTAATTAGAATTAATTTTGACTAAAACCCATAGGAATGATTTTATTATTCTTGTCCTGTGAGGTTAATTAACTGGGCTGTGTCTAGACATTGGACAATTTATTTACCTTATGTGTATATCAAAATTAATATTAAACATCTAATTATTACATTTTTATGAGAGGCTTTCATATATCATAGATTGGCATAAATTGTCTATATAGCTAGCACAGAATGACCCTTAACTTCATCTCTCTGGAGCTAAAAATCACAAGTGTAGGAGACCAGGCATGGTGCATTTTTGCTTTGAACCAGCAAGCTTCATTATTCAGAAATTTCTTAACTGTTGTTTTATTTTATGAAACATTTTAAACTTTTACAAGCAAATACTATAATCCTTGCCCTTAAAGGTCCATTAACTAAAATACTTATTAACCAAAAAAGGAAAAAAAGTAAACTTATGGGGAGAGACTTCAATGCCACCTTAACAGGAGTGAGCAATGTTAGCATCAATCCATTATTGTAACCAGAGAGTTTTCTCTCCAGATCCTGCCAAGCCCTGGCAGTTTGACAGCCCACTTATAAAATAATCACTCAGATGCTTATATTACTTATAAACTGTATAGCCATGGCAGGCTTCTTGTTATCTACTTCTTTTATCTTAAATTAACCCATTTCTATTACTCTATAAGTTGCCACGTGGCACGTGGCTTACCAGTACCTTACATCTTGCTTGTCATGGCGGTGGCTGGCCGGTTTCCCCCTCTGCCTTCCTGTTCTCTCAATTCTCCTCTCTGTTAGTCCCACCTATACTTCCTGTCTGGCAACTGGCCAATCATTGTTTTATTTATTAACCAATCAGAGCAATACATTTGCCATATAGAACATCCCACAGCACATTATCACTACTGACATATAAGCACCATGTGGCACCAGATGTGGTATACGCAAAAATAAAGCTAACTATGAAATTCTCCAAAATCTATAATGTCAACATCAACAGAAATAAGAATAATTCTTTCAAACTTATGGTAAGTTCACAGTAAAATATCAGAATAGCAAGCTTTTGTATTTGATCAGACTTTAAAAGTATCAAGGCCATAAATGGTAAAGACATGCTGAAGTACCCTGTCAGATGGGAAGAGATTACCAAAGCTAATCAATCAATGGTGTGTAGCATTCTTTATCCTGAAATGGGAGGAAAAAATGGATTGATTAGTGAAATTTCTGCTTCAGTCAGTGGCTTCTTTCAAAATGGTTGAATATATTTATAGTTACATAGATTTATCTTAGTTTCATAGTTTTGTAAGCAGCAAACTTTAATAAAAGTGAAAGAGGGGTTACAGAAACATTATTATTGCTGATGTTTTGTAGGTTTTAATTCCTTTAAAAATATTAATTAAAATGATTTATAAATTTTTAAGGAAAAATGAATGAATCGATTCTGGCCAAATAACAGTGATATCTCATACAAACTTAACATTACATTTAAAAAGTTGTTCTTACTATCAACTTGGTGTATTTTAATACTGTAAATAAATCAGAGGAGTCTGAGTTAATTAAGTTAACTTTTAGAAGGAGTAGCAATCTAAAGATTGGATAAATCCTGGAGATGCCAAGGTTTCCTATATACAGTTTCTTTTTTCATATATTGTGCATTATGAAACAATCCTGGTATGAGTACAAACACTAATAACCTAGCTTAGTGTGGGGTAATGTTTCTCTACTTAAACTCCAGAAAGTCATTCCTCTTCACTATGAAAAAAAATAATATTTGAGGCAGTTCAGTGGATTTTAAGAGTATCTTTGAATACCTTTACACAAAATTTAATGCTACCTTTATGCCAAATAACAATGTTTTATCTCCTTTAGAGTTCTTACATAATATATTATAACAGATGAAAAAATGGTGCCAGATATAATTCATATTTCCTTAATTAGTATGCTGTTAACAGGTCATTACATTTTTTTTCCAAATCTACACATCTTAGTTGCAGTCACTTTGTGACAAATACATTTTTTTGTAGGATTATACTGAATATTTTACAATTGTCTAAGGATGTAGCTGTTATATTAATTAGATTGCACCTTTACTGGAAGAGCTGAGGATTAAAATCAATTTATTGTGCTCATTTAAACCTTGAGTTTTTTGCTTATAAGAACAAATACACAAAACTCTGTATTTTGATAACTTTCTAATAGTCAACGTAAAATATTAAAAATATGAAATATAGTTCACAACAATTAATTCACATAAAATGGGTAATAATTGGTCAAATTTACATGGCCATTAATTTTTTCTCCTCAATTAAGAAAATAAAATCAACCTAAGAGTTTAAAAATAGTGATATTAGAAGCTGAGAAGGAAATTAGAGATACATTACCCTTTACAATAGCCACAAATGACAAAAAAAAAAAAAAAAAAAAAAAAAAAAAAAAAAAAAAAAAAAACCTTTGGGTAACACTAACCAAGCAAGTGAAGGACCTATATAACAAGAATTTTAAGTCCCTGAAAAAAAATTGAAGATGTCAGAAAATGGAAAGATCTCCCATGCTCATGGATAGGCAGGACCAACATAGTAAAAATAGCAGTTTTACCAAAAGCAATCTACAGATTCAATGAAATCTCCACCAAAATACCAACACAATTCTTCACAGATCTGGAAAGAATAATACTCAACTTCATATGGAAAAACAAAAAACCCAGGATAGTCAAAAGAATCCTGTACAATAAAACAACCTCTGAAGGCATCACAATCCCTGACTTCAATCTCTACTCTAGAGCTACAGTAATAAAAACAGCTTGGTATTGGCATAAAAACCAACATGTGGACCAACGGAATCGAATTGAAGACCCTGACATTAACCCGCACACCTATGAACATATAATTTTTGATAAAGAAGCCAAAAGTGTACAATGGAAAAAAGAAAGCCTCTTCAAAAAATGGTGCTGGCATAACTGGATATCAACGTGTAGAAGGCTATAAATAGATACATATCTGTCACCGTGCACAAAACTTAAGTCCAAGTGGATCAAAGACCTCAACATAAATCCAGCTACTCTGAACCTGCTAAAAGAGAAAGTAGGAAGTACTCTTGAATGCACTAGCATAGGAGATCACTTCCTAAATATAACACCAGTAGCACAGACACTGAGAGAAACAATCAATCAATGGGACCTCTTGAAACTGAGAAGCTTTTGTAGAGCAAAGGATATAGTCAACAAGTCAAAGCAACAGCCTACATAATGGGAAAGGTCTTCACCAACCCCGCATCTGACAGAGGACTGATATCCAGAATATATAACGATCTCAAGATATTAGACATCAAAATGACCAACAGTCCAATTAAGAAATGGGCTATAGAACTAAACAGAGAATTCTCAACAGAGGAAACTCAAATGGCTGAAAGACATTTAAGGAATTGCTCAACATCCTTAATCAACAGGGAAATGCAAATCAAAATAACTCTGAGATACCACCTTACGCCTGTCAGAATGGCTAAGATCAAAAACACTGAAGACACTTTATGCTGGAGAGGATGTGGAACTAGGGGAACTCTCCTCCACTGCTGGTGGGAAGCAAGGTTGTACAACCACTTTGGAAATCAATATGGCGCTTTCTTAGAAAATTGGGAATCAATCTCCCCTAAGACCCAGTTATACCACTCTTGGGCATATACCCAAGAAATGCTCAATAATACCACAAGAGCACTTGCTCAGCTATGTTCATATCAGCATTGTTTGTAATAGCCAAAACCTGGAAACAACCTAGATGCCCTTCAACTGAAGAATGGATAAATAAATTGTGGCACATATACACAATGGAACACTACTCAGCAGAGAAAAGAAATGACATCATGAGGTTTGCAGGCAAATGGATAGATCTAGAAAAAGTCATCCTGAGTGAGGTAACCCAGACTCAGAAAGACAATTATGGTATGTACTCACTCAGGAGGATACTAGATGTGGAACAAGGATGACTGGACTGCTACTCACATCACCAAGGAGGCTACTGTAGCTAGAGTTTTCCTGCCTTGCCCACAGTCAGGACAAATCTTTGTCACCCGCCAGTCCCACAGCCGCTCAGACCCAACCAAGTAAACACAGAGACTTATATTGCTTACAAACTGTATGGCCGTGGCAGGCTTCTTGCTAACTCTTCTTATAGCTTAAATTAATCCATTTCCATAAGTCTATACCTTGCCACGTGGCTGGTGGCTTGCTGGTGTCTTCACATGCTGCTGGTCATGGCGGCGGCTGCAGTGTCTCTCTGCCTCAGCCTTCTGCTTCCCACAATTCTCCTCTATCCTTCTCCCACCTACTTCCTGCCTGGCCACTGGCCAATCAGTGTTTTATTTATTGACCAATCAGAGCAATTTGACATATAGACCGTCCCACAGCAGGCTACCTGGAAAACAGGACCCCAAGAAAGACATGAGAATAGCCCAATGATGGAGAAATGGCTGAGATCTACATGAACAACCTGGACATGAGTGGGAGTAATGAAGGGCGAAGGTCAAGGGAAAGAGAGCCTGTGGGAGCGGGAGATCCCAGCTAGATCAAGAACAGAGAGGGAGAACAAGGAATATGAGAGCATGGTAAATGAAGGCCACATGAGAAAAGGAAGAAACAAAGTGCTAAAGAGGCCCAGAGAAATCCACAAAGATACCCCAACAATAGACTGCTGGCAATGGTCGAGACAGCTGGAACTGACCTACTCTGGTGATGGGATGGCCAAACACTCTAATAGTCGTGCCAGAAACCCCATCCAAGGACTGAGGAATCTGGATGCAGAGATCAACGGCCAGGGTGGAGCTCCGGGAGTCTAATTAGCAAGAAAGAGGAGGGTTTATATGAGAGAGAATTGTTGAAAACAAGGTTGGATAAAGCACAGGGACAAATAGCCAAACGAATGGAAACACATGAACTATGAACCAAAGGCTGAGGGGCCCCCAACTGGATCAGGCCCTCTGAATAGGTGAGACAGTTGATTGGCTTGATCTGTTTGGGAGGCTTCTAGGCAGTTGGCACCTGGTCCTGAACTCATTCCATGAGTTGGCTGTTTGAAACCTGGAGCTTATGCAGGGACGCTTGGCTCAATCTGGGAGGAGGGGACTGCACCTGCCTGGACTGAGTCTACCAGGTTGATCTCAGTCCCCGGGGGAGGCTTTGCCCTGGAGGAGGTGGGAATGAGGGGTGGGCTCGGGGGAAGGGGAGGGAGGCAGGAGCGGGGAGAACAAGGGAATCCGTGGCTGATATGTAGAACTGAATGGTATTGTAAAATAAAATAAAAGGAAAAAAATAGTGATATTATTCTCTACTAATCAGCCATGACGAACTGACTATTAAATACAAAGTTAAAGGAAAATTTGTCACAGAAGGGCTCACAAATCATACCTAATAAACCACACAGTTTGACAGACATCTGTGAGTCTCAAATCACACAATTAATAATAGTATGACACACAGGAGAACAATCACAATTCTGGAGTAACTGGTAGGATACTGGCTTTTTTTGACCTATTTCAGACCAGATTTTTGGCTTTGTTTTTTTAATTAGTCTTATAGGTTATTCTAACGTCTACCCATGTCCTGTGTTTCAAGTTATATTAGACTGCTATTCAATACATTATTCATATAAACTCTCAATCCTGATAGCTCTCAGTCCCTTTGATGAGCCACCCTCACAAACAATCTTAACTAACAACTTTACAAACTTAATGTGCAGAAATTAAGATTTATTAAGACCTTCTGAAAACCAATCTTTTGTTTTCTTAATTCCATTTTATTGATTCCTAACTTTGAGAAAAATGAGGCCGTGGCAACTGTGTACAAGTACCCGTGGTTTTCTTTTTCATAATATTGTTCAAATTCAATGCCTACACTTTCATTGACTTACTGCTAATTTACATTAATTTACCTTTATGTTTCCTAAAAGATTTTTTTTAAATAAGTGCATTACATAGCTTTCCCACATTTCTTACACCTCATATCCAACAATGATTTTTCCTTTCATTAAAGTTATCTGTAACTGGACTGCCATCACAGCTCAGTCGATGAATACTTGCCTAGTATGCATAAGGAGCTATGTTTTATCTCCATCATGACCATATATGCAAACATGTGCCTTCTATCTGGATGATTCTATAGATCATTTTCAATTAAGCAGTTTGTTCTTAAGTATCATTATTTTTCACTTGAAATTTTGGAGGAAATCTCCAAGTTGCTTCTCTTCTTATGAATTTAATAACCAGAATTTATTTTCTTGATGATATCCTGTCTAGTAGTTCTCAGCTGGGGATTGTCCAAAGAAAAATTGAAAGCATCTGAGGGCATGTGTTGGTTTTCACAATTGGGAAATGTGTTAAGGATATAGTGTGTAAAGCCAGGATGCTGTTAAAATCCAGAAAACACAGAACAGTTGCCCACAACAGAAGCAACTGTGACTCAAATATAATATCAACAGCACCAGGGCAGATACATTCTACAGATCATGTCAGCTGCCAATAACCTTTATAATCTTTAGTCTTTGTAAAAGTCAAGTGAACACAAAAGGCATATGATATTGTGACCTTTTTCAACTTTGGTTTCTTATAGTGTTTTCTTCAGATTCACTCTTCTCTGAACCAATTAGACTTATCCTGTAAGACTCTTGGTTTTCTCTGGTTCTAAATATAACCTGTACAATTGTTATACTGATTGGAGGCATTCTGAACAACTGGAATCTGGCATATCCCTACACTCAAGAACATTCTGTTTACAACAGTAAATTTTAACTCATGATTTTCTCTAAAAATTATATATTGATTTTTTATCATGCTAGTGTTATCAGATACATATCAGCAATTAAAAAAATTAATATATATGATACATATATACATGAGTATATATATATATAATGATTAAATATATATGTATATATAATGATTAACAAATACCAAGAACTTCTCCACCCTGGAAACATTTAATTCTGTAAATTTAGAAATGATTACCATCATACTAGAATAGAAATAAAACAGCATTTTATATGTGGTTAGCGACATTCTACAAAGTGAACTTTAAAATCAATTTTGCAAGGATTTAAGTTATATCACCAAGTATTGTAGTTATGCCCCCAAACTTTCTTATTAAATTCTTATTAGACCTGGTGAGTGTTATTGTTGTTCACTAAATAATTGTGAACACAAAATTGGTGTCATTTGATGCTTTCTAAGTGATAACATCATTGGAGTTACTGATTTACACTGAGATAGACTCTTTGTATGTGATCTCTGTAGATGTCTTAGTCCTTGAGATAAAGTTATTGTGTATTTTGTGAGGACTATACACTGATGATACAAGACAGGTAAAAAAAAATAATGATAGTTAACATTGCATCAAAAAAGACTATGTAAAATCAAATCTATATTATGACATTTAAGGACTTTATATTTGCTAAGTTCTTCAATGATCTCTATGGCAGAAGCAAAAACATAACTCATTTTCAGATTTAAGCAAGCATATTAGTTTGCTTTAAACCAGGGAAGATTTGGTTAGAAATAAATAAATCCTATCATTTTTTGCCTCTGTAGTCACAGGACAGTGTATATTAGGTGTTCTAATGAAGTGGAATTTAAAGAAGAGTGAGGGTTAGATATCACAACAGGGTTGGAGGAGTAGAGTTAAACACACATTAGGAAAGTTGAAGTGATTGAGGAAAATCTTCAGACTGCATTATATAAAACAAATGGATGTGAATCAAAGACTTGCTTGTGATTATTTAGATAGGGGAAGGTCACGGGAGAGCATATACATCAGTCTCTGAAGAGACAACATTTTTGCAGAAGAGTGATTTTTAAAGTATTATTTTTGGGAAAGTAAAACTAACAAAATTTTGAAAATTATATTAACTAGAGAAGATGTGGTGTGAAGATATGCAGACTGAGCCAGCTAAGATAAATAGAAATTTTGCCTAGCATTGGGGAAGCTGTTTCTCATACTGTGTTGCCTTGCCTAGCCTTAATAAATGGGAGGAACTCAGTCCTCCTGCAACTTGAAATGCCATGCTTTGTGGATTCCTTTGGGAGACCTGTCCCTTTCTGAACAGAAATGGAGGAGGAGTAGATTGAGGGGTTGGTGAATGGGAGGTAGGGGAGGGAATGGGAGGAGAAGGGAGACAGGAAACCAATGCCAAGATATAAAAAAATAAAATATTTTTTAAAAAATCAATATATTTTGGCAGGAGACATCAATATCAAAACGGCAGTATTGCTTTCCTCATAGGCAGAATGTGTTTGGTTTTGATGACTTTCATTCTATTTTAATAACAAATTTATCATAAAAGCTTTCTGGTGTTATTACTGTCTAACTGTAAAGAACCATTTTCTCATTCTTATACAGTTACATACCTTCAAAATTTGAAAATGTCCCTACTGTGTATTTTGTTCATCAACTCAAAAGTGATATAAATAAACATATACAAGTGTAATATTCACCTTACATGGGGAAACTTCTTTTCACAAGAGATAGAGAAAATCAAAATAATCAAAATGCACATTTATGGAACCCAGTACCATCTGATACATTTATAAAAAAATACCAACTATTAATACTCAGAAATCATTGCAGAGGATGGGGCAGAAATACTCTAGGAGCCAGAGAAATAGGAAATTTTCTGTGAAATGATGTCCCTTAGCAATGTCAAAACTACACTCATAAAGTGTCACAAGCATGCCTAGTTAAATCACTGAACCAAGACAATATTACACATGCCAAAGTGGAGGGAGGAAAGTCTGTGAGAAGTCAATCCTACAGAAAGAATTACAGCTGAGTTAGAAATGCTGAGAGCAGGAGAAATAATTTTCCCCAGGGAAGAGCACATTAATTATTTATCCAAGGCAAATATACATACAATTAAGCTTATACATACTCAGCAGGTTATATTTAGTTTTATACAAACACACACACACACACACACACACACACACACACACACACACACCTATAACAACAATTAATGAAAAGGAGGTCATGAACTTGAAAAAAAGCAAGGAAAGTTAAATGGAAGGACTTTGGAGAGAGGAAAGGGAAGAAAAAATTATGTGATTATTTATATAAAATATATATGTGTGTGTGTATATATCCATATCTACTATGTATCATATATATATATATATGTAATATGATACGTATTATAAAATGGTATTATAGTACATATAATCTTAAAAATAAGATAGTAAATTAAAATGAATAACACATCCCACATTATTTTCTCCATACATTAACATCATAACTCTGAGGAAAATCTACTTAGCAGGTAACTTTTTGCTTGAGAAAAATTTTCAGAGGTTAGAATGAAAAATCTACCTTTTGTGGTTCATGAGGCACTTGGAGTATTGCCAGTATTTCTTTAGTCCTGTTTCCTTCTCCTAAACCTTGCCTCTTGGCCTTATTTTCTCATGAGATTTTGTTACTCCACATGCATAACTCTCCACTACTTGACATTTTCTTTTTCCTGACTTTTAGATCACCCTTCACTCTCTCTATTCCTGACCATTATTATGACAAGTCTCCCACAAAATTAATGATGAACACTTGCATCTTTCTTCAGTCTTGAAATACCTATTTCTTACTTTGTATATTATGCTCATCTATGAGCTTTATTTTTCCAAGGATAATTCTGAAATCATTAACATTTATTCAACCAGGTATTCAAATGCAGGATAACTAATGATGTCTAGTCAGATGAGTCACTATTTGGTTTAATTAGGGTTTATATTACTGTGAAGAAACACAGTGACCACAACAACACTTGTAAAGGAAAATATTTAACTGGGTGGTTTACAGTTATGAAGTTCTGTCCATTATCATCATAATGGGAGATAGCAGCATGCAACGAAACATGGTTTTGGAGAGGTAGTTGAGAGTTCTAAGCCTGGTGCAGGCAACAGGAAATGACCTGTGAGAGTGGGTGTGGCTTGAGCATATTTGCGACATCAAAGACCACCTCCACAGCGACACACTTCCTCCAAAATGATCACATCTATTTCAATAAGGCATACTCCCTAACTTTGCTACTCCATTTGGGTGCCATTTGTGTTGATATTTTATTTGTGCTCTAACAAATAAAGCTTGACTGAGGATCAGAGGAAAAAGACAGCCACTATATTAAACATAGAGGTCAGGCAGTGGTAGGTAGCACATTCCTTTAATCCTAACATTTGGGAGGCAGAGATTCATCCAGATCTCTGTAAGTTCAAGACCATACTGGGAACAGAGCCAGGTGTGGTAGCACATGCTGTTAACCCCAGCACTAATTAACCATAGAGGTCTAGAGGTCTGTAGAGCCAGATAGAAGTGAAAGAGCTGGGCAGAAGGCTAAAGTGATGTAGCTGGGCAGAGAGAGGAAGTAAGATGGCAGGGCACAGAAAGGTATATAAGACATGAGTATACAGGAAGTAGCTCTCTTAGGCTGAGGATTTCCTAGTGGTAAGAACTTGTGTCTGGCTTGTTCTAGCCCTCTGATCTTTCACCTTTCACCCCAATATCTGGCTCTGGGGTCTTTATTAATAAGACCATTTAGCAATTTGTGTTACAATCATTATGCTTTCAAACCACCACATTGCTTCAATCATTAGTAAATAAAAATAAGCTAATTATGCCTGAAGCATGTTGTGCTTGCTCTGAATATTCAAGATTATACTAAGAAATGAAGTAACTCAAAAAGACAAAATGGCAGGCAACAGAATGGGAAAGATCTTTACCAAATCTATATATTACAGAGGGCTGATATTCAAAATTTATACAGAACTCAAGAAACTAGACATTAACAAACCAAATAATCCTTTTAAAAAAATGGAGTACAAATCTAAATACAGAATTCTCAACAGAGGAATCAGAAATAGCTAAGAATAACTTAAAGCAATTTTCAACAATCTTAGGCATCAGGGAAATGCAAATCAAACTGACTATGAGATTACATTGTACACCTGTCAGAATGGCAAAGATCAAACACACAAGTGACATCTCATCTGGCTAAAATATGGAGCAAAGGGAACACTCCTTCTTTGCTGGTGGGAATGCAAACGTATAAAGTTCTTTTTGAAATCAATATGGCAGTTTTTCAGATATTTAGTGATAGATATACTTCAAGACCCAGCTATACAATCCTAGGCATATACTCTAAGGAAGCTCTACCATACCATAGAGACACTTGCTCAACTATGTTCACAGCAGCTTTATTCATAGTAGCCAGAAAATGGAAACAACCTTTATGTTCCTCCACCATAGACTATATAAAGAAAATGTGGTACATTTACACAATGGAGTCTTATTCAACTACTGAAAACAATGACATCATGAAATTTACTGGCAAATGGATGGAAATAGATAATATCATCCTGAGTGAGGTAACACAGACCCAGAAAGACAAACATGGTATGTAATCATTTCAAAATTTATATTAGCCATAGAGGACAACCATGTTACCTTCTACAGATACAGAGAAGCTATGTTACAAGGAAGGCTCAAGGTGGAACATATGAATGTCACTGTGAAGGGGAAGTACATATAGCTGGTAGATGGGGAGGGTTCTGGATGGGGGCTGGATAAGGAAATAAGAGGGATCAGGTTGGGTGAGTATGGAGGGGGAGAATACTGGGAGAGACAACTGGAATTATGGAGAGTCATCTTTGGGGAAACCTAGAAACCTAATGCAATGGAAAGTCACAGGAATCTATGAAGATGACCCTCGCTAAGACTTCTAGAAATGGTGTATGTGAAGCCTGAACAGGCCATCTCCTGTAACCAGGCAAGACTTCCAGCTGGAGAGTTTGGGACACCAGCCCAGCTACAAAATCTTCAACCTTCAATTTGTCTTGCCTACAAGATGTGTTGGAGTAAAGGTGGCAGAGAAATAGCTGAGGGTGATTATCCAATGACAGGTCTAACTTGAGACCCATACAAGATGTGTTTGGGTAAAGGTGATTCAAGTACTGTGAGAGTGGCTATCTGATAACCAGTCCAGATTGAGGACCATGTCATGAGAGGGGCTTCACCCATGAAGGAAAGAACCCAGAGAGATAGAAAAAAGAAGCATGATAGCTCAGCGACTTAGGACAGAACCAAACATGACTGAAAAGAAAATGTCAACAAAATGATTTCTGATGATATTCTGCTATGCTCTTCATTGGTGTGTAGGCCAGTGGTCATCAAGGGGTTTCACCATGCAACTGATGGAAACAGATGCAGAGACTCACAGCCAAACATTATGGGAAGCTTAGGGAATCTCACGGAAGAGGAAGAATTGTGAGAGCAAGGAGGGCCAAGAACACCATTAGAAAGCCAATAAAATCAACTAATCTGGGCTTATTGGAGCTCACAGAGATAGAACCAAAAAGAAGGGAGCCTGCATGGTACTGACCTAGTCCCTCTGCTTATATGTTATAGTTGTGTATGTTGGTGTTCTTGTGAGATGCCTAACAGTGGGAACAGGGGCCTTCTCTAACTGTGTTGCTAGTTTTGGGACCCTTTCCACCTACTGGGTTATCTCATCCAGCCTTAACAGAAGAGGAAGTGTCTGGTCTCATATAGCATGGCTGGGTGATATCCATGAAAGGCCTGCCCTTTTCTGAAGAGAAGTTAGGTGAAGGAATAGATGGTTGGGGGAAAAGAGGAGGTGGAGGTAGGGGCTGCAAAAAGAGGATGGAGAAAAAACTGAAGTAGGAATGTAAAAATAAACAAATAAATAAATAATACAAAAAATGAAAAAATGAATTAACATAACTGAGAATATCAACAATCATTTTAAATGATACAGAATTGCACTGTTTTAAAGAAAAGAATGAAATATAATATATTTGTAAATCAATTATCCTATTTCATAGTGTGTGCCTTTGTTTTCAAAGGCAAATATGAATTTGGCACAATCTGTTAGCCAAATAAGGTCAGTTCCTACATACATTATTGTAAAAATAATTCAATTTTTAGTACACATATTTTATTCTCCCTACTTCACTTATATTACATATAAATACTTACAAATAACTGATCTTTTGAATTATTTTGAATTAAATAAAATAACAAATTTTGATTTTTCTTTTCTTTAGCATGATTTTGTGTTATATTCTTTTTTTTTTTTTTGGTTTTTCGAGACAGGGTTTCTCTGTGTAGCTTTGCGCCTTTCCTGGCGCTCACTTGGTAGCCCAGGCTGGCCTCGAACTCACAGAGATCCGCCTGCCTCTGCCTCCCGAGTGCTGGGATTAAAGGCGTGCGCCACCACCGCCCGGCTTGTGTTATATTCTTAATATTCCTTATAATACTAGATAATCTTGACATTTCACCAGAATAAATGTCTGCTAGGAATACTTCTCTGGTCATATTTTAAGTTGACTGTATAACTTTTTAAAAATCACATGGGATGATTTATGCAACATGTGAGTTTCTCACTTCTAACCCCAGTTTATATTTGAAGTGCAAACCCAAAATTTATGGCTTATGGAGAATATTGGATGAATGAGCAAACAGATTGTAAAATCCAGTGGATCTGGTTGCCTATTGATAGGAGATATTTGCTAGAAAAGACAGGGAAAATGCACCCTTGAACTCTCAAAAATATGGTCGCATGAATGAGGCAATCATGACACCATTAGTTAACAAATAACCTCTAGATGAAGATTTAGAGATAGATAATGAATATTGTGAGAAGGGGAATCAGTTTACTTCATAAGTGTCCCACCCCCATAGGTGTTGACTTCCACATGGTCAGTACTCATCACATGTATATGCAAGCAAAGTTAAGTGGAATCAGTATGTTATAGATATATGTGTGCATAGAAGCATGTGTGTGTGTGTGTGTGTGTGTGTGTGTGTGTGTGTGTGTGTGTGTGTGTTCGTATTCATGTAACAGTAAGAAGAGATAATTCATTTTGGAGAGAACTGAGATAATTTGAATGGGGGAAAAGAATAGGTGTGATGTATACACATGTGATGTTAATGTATAAAATTAAAAAATAAAACTTCAATAAAAAGGAAAGATTTATCTTCTTTATGGTAGTATAATATCTTATTTCTATGATGACTTCAAGGTGAGGGAGAATTGTTTGTATTCCAGCCATCATAACTTTTTATTCTAATTTGCAAAATGGACAAGTAAGAGAATTAATAAATCATCCTTCTATTAAAGGACATTCCCTCAATTGTCCACAGAATGTAGTGTTATGACACTAGCCAGCACTTACTCAGATGTCAAAACAAGGAATTGAATCTCTGGCTAGTCAGCAAAACTTGCTCTAAATTCTGAGTTTAATGCCTTAAATGAAAGAAGAACATAAGTGCTCTTCTTGGCATCTTGGGATACCAACCCACATCATTGTGAGGTGTTCTCTTAGCAGTTTAAGATGCTGTTTCTCTGATTGCTTCCTGACACAGGTCTTGAATAGCAATTTCTTCAGGAAGCTCTATTACCTTTTGCTGGAAAACATTAATAAACCCCAGAATTTCAGGAGCTGAGAAGAGCTGATTCCCATTATGTTTTGACTTAGTTTGGATAGTCTAAGTTGACAGAAAAGGGAACTGTGAGCTTGAACACTAATGTGTATATTCACAACTCTGAGAATAACTATCATTCATGAATACATTGGTCAACATTAAACCAAATATGAATGATGGTGATGTTCCAGTTCAGCTCCAGCATCATCAGAACCATCATATATACCATTGCTCACCTTTCCATATCCACTGTTATTATGAGAAAACCATATTCCTCCTTGTCTATCTGTTTATCAATGTGCTAAATTACAGAATGAATATACTGAGATATCACAATCCTTAGTCCATTATACCATGGGGACTCTG
Organism: Peromyscus leucopus; assembly: GCF_004664715.2. Taxonomy (NCBI): domain Eukaryota; kingdom Metazoa; phylum Chordata; class Mammalia; order Rodentia; family Cricetidae; genus Peromyscus; species Peromyscus leucopus. Next base: position 88,931,312 of record NC_051076.1, on the reverse strand, counting down.
AAGAAATATTGTTACATATAGTTGCTAACTCTTACCTATAGGTCCACAGACTCCACTAACTTTTAATTATTCACCCTATCCATTTAGTCATAGTGTGTAACCCTTTATTCCTAGTCAACAAATTTGTTTTATAACTGTAAATATGGTCATGTAATTTTGTCTATAGTGCATTTTACAATTTGTTGAGACTCTTAAATATCTGTTTGAGTTTGACATATTTATTCTTTGCTGTTTAAAAACCACAGAATAATTCCACATTTATGAAATACAGCATGATAATTACATATATGCACATAAAGCATAATGATAAAACTATAATATATATAGTATATTATATACTATAATATAGTAGACAGAGACACAAGAATGTACAATTTTTATTTTGCTCACTGCTGCTTATATATTGTTTAGATAGCTACAAGAGACAGAATGGCAATCATATCTTGACTAAACAGTATCTTTGACCTTTTATTTGAATTATTTTTAAAAATTTTATATCTATTCACTGCAGTTTTCTTTTTTTACTGTTTTAAAGTATTTTTTTCTAAATTCATTTTACATGCCAGTCACAGATCCACCTCTTCTCTCTCCTCCCACTATTCCTACCTTCCCCCAACCTACCTCTCATTCCCTCTTCCAATAAGGCAAGGTCTCCCATAGGGAGTCCTCAGAGCCTGGTACATTCAGTAGAGGCAGGTCCAAGCCCCTCCCCCTGCATCACGACTGTATAAGGTGTCCCATCACAGGTAGTGGGTTCCAAAAATGAAGCTCATGCAACAGGGATGGATCCTGACCCTACTACCAGGGGCCCCGTATGCACATCAAGCTACACAACTGCCTAGCTTATGCAGAGGGCCTAGTTCAGTGCCATATAGCCTCCATAGTTGTTGGTCTAAAGTTCATGACTTCCCACTAGTTGGATTTGATTGTTTCTTTAGGTTTCCCCATCATAATCTTGATGCCCCTTGCTTACAGAATCCCTCATTTATCTCTTAGACTATTCTCCTGGAGCTCAGCCGGGGGCTTGGTTGTGGATCTCTGCATCTGCTTCCATTAGTTATTGTATGAAGGCTCTATAATAATACTTAGGGTACTCACTGATCTGATTACTGGGGTAAGCCAGTTCAGGCATCCTCTCCACTATTGCTAGTAGTCTAAGCTGGGGTAATCCTGAGAACCTTCCCAGCAGCTGACCTCACCCCAACCCCAAGACATCTCTTGTCATCATGGTATCTCCCTCTCTGCTCCTCCACTCTCTCCCTGCTTCAGCTCAACCATTCTGTTCTATCATGTTCTCATACCCCATTCTCCATCCTCCATTGCCCTCCTCATCCCTTGTTTCCGCATGGAGATCTCATCTATTTCCCCTTCCCAGGGTGAACCATACATCCCTCATCGGGTCTGTTGTTAGCTAGCTTCTCTGGAGCTGTGAGATGTAATCTGCTTATCCTTTGCTTTACATCTACTATCCACTTATGAGTGAGTACGGACCATGTTTGTCTTTTTGAGTCTAGGTTACCTCCCTTAGGATGATATTTTTGAGTTTCATTCATTTGTCTGCAAATTTCAAGATGCCATTGTTTTTTTTTTTTTCTTTTTCTTTTTTTTTAACCACTGAGCGTTATTACTATTGTGTATATATACCACATTTTCTTTATCATTCTTTGGTTGGGGGGCCATCTAGGTTGTTCCCAGTTTCTGGCTATTACAAACAATGCTGCTTTGAACATAATTGAGGATGTGTCCTTGTGGTAAGATTGAGCATTCCTTGGGTATATGCCCAAGAGTGGTATAAATAGGTCTTGAGGAAGATTGATTCTCAATTTTTCTGAGAAACCACCACACTAATTTCCAAAGTGGCTGTAAAGTTTGCACTCATACCAATAGTGGAAGAGTGTTGCTGTTGTTCTGCATCCTCTCCAACATAAGCTGTTATCAGAGCTTTTGATCTTAGCCATTCCAACAGGTGTAAGATGGTATCTCAGAGTTATATTTCCCTGATGACTAAGGATGGAGAGCATTCCTTAAATGCCGTTCAGCCATTTGAGATTCTTTTGTAGAGAATTCTGTTTGGCTCTGTAGCCCATATTTTAATTGGTTTGTTTGGTGTTTTTTGTTTTTTCAAAAGAGGAAGGCAATTTTTTTTTTTTTTTTTTTTTTTTTACTGTTTATAATCTAAATGCTGTATTTCTACTGTCTGCCAGGTTTCCATGTTGGGAATGAGTTTCTCTGAAAACCTGAGAGATATTTTATGTTTTCACAGCTGTATGATATTTTTATAATTTAATTTAAATTTATATATCGGCTACAGATTCCCCTGTTCTTCCTTCTCCCACCCCCCCTCCCTTCAAACCGCCCCCCCATTCCCATCTCCTCCAGGGCAAAGACTCCCCAGGGATTCAGCTCAGACTGGTACATTCAGTCAAGGCAGGTCCAGTCCCCTCCTCCCTTCACCTAGACTAAACAAAGTGTCCCTGCAAAGGCCCCAGGCTCCAAACAGCCAGCCATGCACTAAGGACTGGTCCCAGTCCCACTGCCTGGGGGCCTCCCAAACAGTTCAAGCTAATTGACTATCTCACTTATCCAGGGGGTCTGATCCAGTTGGAGGCTCCTGAGCTATTGGTTCATAGTTCATGTGTTTCCACTAGTTTGGCTATTTGTCCCTGTGCTTTTTCTAATCATGGTCTCAACAATTCTCACTCATACAATCCCTCCTTAGTTTCTTACATTACTTATATATTTTGGAGGTCAACCCTCTCTCAGATGTGGGGTTGGTGAATATCTTTTCCCATGCTGTAGGCTCTTGTTTGTTGCTAGATGCAGGAAAACATAATGGAATTCAGCTACTATCACTAAATCTACTCATTGGAAAAGTCAAGGACTTCTCCAAAGGTCAAACCATGGCTTAAGAAATCTTGGAGATATTTCAGCTTTTGTATATATATTAGCTGGTTCCTAAAATGATTCTCTTATATGCTTCCAAGAATACCTAATGTGATACCTCAGTAAAACCCCCCACTCTATCCCCTACAGACAAAGAGAAGCTTAAACCAGGATTCCTAAGTGTAGATAAGAACTTAGACCCCTTTTCCCCAGGTGGCTGTATCTGCTACAGGGACTTTGGAAAAGAGTCAGGATATTCGACCAAAAGACTAAAAAGGGAGGTGGGTTAAAATAAATTATATGGTCTGTGCCTTTAAGAACTAGCCTCATAAAGAAAGGGGAGGCTCCTTCTCCCCACCTCCCTGCTGTGAGTGAGAGATTTGGAAGAGCCTCCCTGGAGACTTAGAAAACACCTTACTTTTGCATTCTGTACCTAAAGTATTCAGTGGCTGCTTTGGGGACTGTGATCCAGGCCAGGCCAGTTTCAAGTCCCCAGAAATGATGGCGCCAGCCCCAGGAACAAAAGAACAGAGTCAGGATGTCTGATGGTAACCAATTAACCATGAGATGCCCCTCTCCAGAGATAACAAGACCAGACCCCGGAGATGAGTTGTAAAACTCCTGACAGGGCAAACAGATAAGATAAAATAAGGTAAAGTCCAGGCCCGGGAAAAACTTGACCAATCAAGGATGGACCCGTACTAACCCCCTCCCCTCTAAGAAATTTTATGGGTTTTGCCTATAAAAACTAACTTCCCCAAGAAAGAGGCACTCCTCCCTGCCTCACTGTATTGGGTGTAGGAATGAGTCCCTGTCTAGACTTGTATCTGCAGAATAAACCTTGCTGTTGCATCTGGACATCCAAGGTCTTCGGTGGTCTCTCTTTGGGGGGTCCCAATACCTAACAGTGTATTTATCTAAAATAAGTATCAAGTACCCAAGGCCAAGTGTTCTCCTGAACTAAGGTAACACTCAGGTGGACCTTAAATAATAGCTTCACACAATTTGACTGAGATCCTCCTTTTTAATTACTAACATATAGACTCCTAATGTCTTATCTAACTACTTCTAGGAATGTAGACTGAGCACATAGATCCCCTTGTTGATATACTACCTGATCATTAGTTTTCAATTGACCTCCTCCTTTAACCACTCCATCTTCAGGTTGTAAAAGGAAGCTTAATGGTCACTGCCTGAGGAAAATTCTTACCTGCCTTTATGGCCATTTAAGAATTCAAGCCTGATGACCTTGCTCAGTCAGAGAATCACTATTGTTTGGGTTTATAACTGAACACCTCAGATACTTGAGACGATTTAGAGGTATAAGGAGACAGAGAGGAAGAAAGGAACTAAACAACTTGAGGATAGAAAACTCAGAGGGATCAGGAGATTTTTGAGTGGAGAGAATGTGTAGACAAGATGGAAGATGAAGAAGAACCCGATGGGGAAGTGCTAGCTAGGTAAGAACAAAATGAGAAGGACCTAAATGAGTCAGAATTAAGATGAGAGAATTAAGATAGAACTTAGAGGAGACAGTAGATAAATATAAAGAAAAATCAGGCACGAAAGGAGCTAGGCACGAGAACAAAAATGAAGCTGTGTAAATAGAATTTTATCCCAGAGGAGTAAAGTGGATGGACAAAGAGCTTGTTTTACTTACATTCATTAACCCAAAAGAGTTTTTACCATTCATAGTTTCTTTTCTGAGCTCCTGGTAAGTATGTTATTAAGGCTGGTCCTTATAATAATGTACAAGAGTTGTTTTGTCTTATTGACCATGTCATTTGCCTTACAGAAGTTTCTCGGTTTCAGGACATCCCATTTATTAGTTCTCTCTCTCTCTCTCTCTCTCTCTCTCTCTCTCTCTCTCTCTCTCTCTCTCTCTTCAGAGCTAAGGACCAAACAAAGGGTACTTGTTGCTCTCAGAGTCTGTGCTACTGGTGTTATATTTAGGAAATGGCCAGGTTCATTATAATTGGATATATGTTGAGGTCTTTGATCCACTTGGACTTGAATATTGTGCATGGTGATAGATATGGATCTATTTGCATCTTCTACATGTTGACATCCTGTTATGTCAGCATTATTTGTTGTAGATGTTTTCTTTTTTCCATTGTACAATTTTGGCTTCTTTGTCAAAAATTTGTCAAGTTTGTAGATTAATGTCAGCGTTTTCAATTAAATTCCATTGATTCACATGTCAGGTTTTATGCCAATATCAAGTTGTTTTTATTATTATAGTTGCATAGTAGACCTTGAGGTCAGGGATGGTGATGCATCCAAAGTTTGCTTTATTGTGTAGAATTGTTATATCTATCCTGGCTTTTGTCTTTCCATATGAAGTTGAGTATTGTTCTTTCCAGGTATGTGAAGAGTTGTATTGGGATTTTGATGGGGATTGCATTGAATCTGTAGATTGTTTTTGTTAAGATAGCCATTTTTACTATGTTAATCCTACCTATCCATGAAAATATCCATTTTCTGATAGCTTCTTTAACTTCTTTCTTCAGAGTCTTAAATTTCTTGTCACACAGGTCTCTCACTTGCTTAGAGTTACCACAAGGTATTTCATATTATATGTGGCTATTGTAAAGGGTGATGTTTCCTTCATTTCATTTTCAGTCTGTTTATCATTCATATATAGGAGAGCTACTGATTTTTTTTAGTTACTCTTATATCCTGCCACATTTCTGAAGGTGCTTATCAGCTCTAGGATTACCCTTGTAGAATTTTTGAGGTCATTTGTGTATATTATCATATCGTCTGCAAATAACAAAGTTTGACTTCTTCCCAATTCTATCCCCATGGTCTCCTTTTGTTTTCTTATTGATCTATCTATGACTTTTAGTACAATATTCAGTAGATATGGGGACAGTGGACAGCCTTGTCTTGTTCCTGATTTTAGTGTAATCACTTTGAGTTTATCTCCATTTAATTTGATGTTGGCTGTCTGCTTGCTGTAAAATGCCTTTATTATGTTTAGGTATGTTGCTTGTATTTATGATCTCTCCAAGAACTTTATCATGAAGGGGTGCTGGATTTTGTCAAAGGCTTTTTCAGCATGTAATGACATGATTTTTTTTTTCTGGTTTATTTACATTGACAGATTTTCATTTGATGAACCATCCTTGCATCTCTGAAATGAAGCCTACTTGTTCATGGTGAATATTTTTTCATTTGTTCTTGGATTCAGTTTGCCAGTATTTTATTGAACATTTTTGCATCAATGTTCATGAGAAAAATTGGTCTGTTATGCTCTTTCTTGTTGCATCTTCGATTGATTTGAGCATTACGGTAACTGTAGCCTCATAAAAAGAGCTTGGTAATGTTCCTTTTGTTTCAATTGTATGGAAAAATTTGAAGAGTGTTGGTATTAGCTCTTTCTTGAAATTCTTTTAGAATTTTGCATTGAAACCATCTGGTCCAGGTTTGGTTTTTTTGGGTTTTTTTTTTGCCTGCAAGACTTTTAATAAATGTTTCTGGTCCTGCAGACCCCGCCTCCCACATCTACCAGAGCCTCCAGTTGTACTTAAATCAGACCAGGACAGGAGCAGAGAGACCCTTTTCAGGAGAGCAAGATGGTGAGTGCTATGGTTAAGACTGAGTGAGCTGACTGTTTCTGGTAAAATAAGGGCCCAGGAAAGGAAGCATCTGAGGTCGTCCGGTGATGGCGCTGGCCGCTTAAACAGGAAGACTTCCTGTGAGAAGCAAGCTTTGAGGGATCCGTGGACCTGACGGAGAAGGAAGATGGGCACCAATGCCTCTGCTCTGGAAAAAGACATTGGTCCAGAGCAGTTTCCGATCAATGAACACTACTTCGGGTTAGTCAATTTTGGAAACACGTGCTACTGCAACTCCGTGCTCTAGGCACTGCACTTCTGCCGGCCGTTCCGGGAGATTGTGTTGGCATACAAGGCCCGGCAAAAAAAGAAGGAAAACCTGTTGACATGCCTGGCCGACCTTTTCCACAGCATCGCCACGCAGAAGAAGAAGGGTGGTGTCATCCCACCAAAGAAGTTCATTTCGAGGCTGAGGAAGGAGAACGATCTCTTTGACAACTACATGCAGCAGGATGCTCATGAATTTTTAAATTATTTGCTAAACACTATTGAGGACATCCTGCAGGAAGAGAAGAAACAGGAAAAACAAAATGGGAAATTAAAAAAATGGCAACATGAGTGAACCTGCAGAGAATAATAAACCAGAACTCACCTGGGTCCATGAGATCTTTCAGGGAACACTCACCAATGAAACCCGATGCTTGAACTGCGAAACCGTGAGTAGCAAAGATGAAGATTTTCTTGACCTCTCTGTTGATGTGGAGCAGAACACCTCCATCACTCACTGTTTGAGAGACTTCAGCAACACAGAAACGCTGTGTAGTGAACAAAAATATTATTGTGAAACGTGCTGCAGCAAACAGGAGGCTCAGAAGAGGATGAGGGTAAAAAAGCTGCCCATGATTCTGGCCCTGCACCTGAAGAGGTTCAAGTACATGGAACAGCTGCACAGGTACACCAAGCTGTCTTACTGGGTGGTCTTCCCTCTGGAGCTCCGGCTCTTCAACACCTCCAGCGATGCTGTGAAACTGGACCGCATGTACGACCTGGTGGCTGTTGTTCACTGTGGAAGTGGTCCTAACTGTGGACATTACATCACCATTGTGAAAAGTCATGGCTTCTGGTTGTTGTTCGATGACGACATTGTAGAGAAAATAGATGCTTAAGCTATTGAAGAATTCTATGGCCTGACATCAGATATATCAAAAAATTCAGAATCTGGATATATTTTATTCTATCAATCAAGAGAATAACTTAGCGGAATGTGGGACTAATTCCAGCGGGGAAATACTCAAAGCACTACAGCCTTGTTTCTCTGCAGACCTTTCCCCCCCACAACACACTGACGTTATCACTGATGCCCACTGGTCTGGCAGTGTTCAACTTCCTTCCTTTGTGTTTTTATAAGCAGCACTACTCCTGGTTTGTCCTGGTCTGAGGTAGAGTTAACTGCAGTCAGATTCTAGTCAGATTTAGATGAATAACTGTCGCTAATTTCAAGATTGGGGTGAATGTTATGCAGCTTGTCATGTCTGGCTAAGTCAGAGTGACATTTCCTGTAAATGTCACAGCCCATTTTGAGTGATTGTTAAGCTTCCTGAATGGTTTCCGGGGTCTCTTTTCCATGCATTCCTTTGACATGCCTCTGGAAGCGTTGCTACCCATTGTTAGGGTGCCTGCCTCTTCTGATGGAAGGAGATAGATCTTCTCCCAGTAAGGCTGCAGCCATAGCTTTAAGTCTGTGCAAGTGAAAATGTCTAAAAGTGAGCGACATCCATGGTGAAATCATCCTCTGCATTGGAACCGGGTGAAGCCAGGCTGTTGATGATGGCCAGTGTTTGCACCCAACTGTGCTTACCTAGCTGGTAGAATCCCAGGGGCTAAGACTATGGAGCTCAGGGCAGGCAAAGCCAGGAGGAACATGTTTTTGTGGATAGTGAAAAGTTCCTTATCTTCCTACCAAAAAGGAAAACAATGAGAGGCTGTTCCTTTTCAGTGACCGTTTTCTTCTGTTGGGTCCTGTAGCTGTCTTCTTCTCATATCTGGCACTGCTAAGCTTTTCAAGCTGGCTTTCCAATCCTGCTGATGTTTTGCAGTCAGTGGCATCAGGGCTGAGATACCAGTTGGCTGCCTCTGGCACATCTCTCTCTCTAACCAGTGGACACCAACATCCTTCCTAGACAAGGAAGATGAATCAACTACTCTGTTGGCCTTGACGACCATCAGCAGATTGTACAGCTTCATTTAAAAATCAAAATCATATTCAGTCTGTTTACGGGGACACTGGTGAGTTCCAGGGCTAAAACAAAACTCTCCCTGAAGGGAATGCTGGAGTTAGTGGAGTGTGAGATGGGTCACAGGAAGTGTTAGGGGTAGGTGAAAGGATGAACAAGACAGCTGCTGTTTCTCTGGCTCAGATTTCTAGAATGCTTGACAAGACAGTGTCCTGGGAGAACCTCATCTCACTATTTTCCCTTTTGCTATGTGTGTATTTATTAGAGAATTTGAATATTGGTACCTTTTCTTAAAAGGGTTGATTTGGTGTTTTACTGTTGAGTTAATCTTAGTTTTCCTACAAATACTATGAGTCACAGATCTTGGGTTCCTTTGGGATGTCAGTTGACTTCCATACACTATAGTATACTGTGAATGTGTTATGTTGTGACCCAATACATCAGCGAATGAACATGCAAACTCTTGGCATAATGGCATAATGTGAACTACAACTGTAATTGAAGAGCGTCTCACTCTTCACTGGAGAAGACGGAACAGGGTTATTTCATGTTATTGTCTTATGAAAGTGGTGAAATGGACCTTGTTTTGGTTAGAGGCAAATGCGTATTTATAAATATTGTGTCTTTTTTCCCCCTCCATGAAGCATATTTATTAATCACTTACCTTGGAGGTGAACGTTTATTCTTTAAAGAGAGGCCCTTTCTAAATGAAAATGATTGATGGAAGGAAATGTTTGTACCACATACAGCCCATATATTTGACTGTGGGTTACAAAGGTTAAGAAAATGATTACTGGTTTCTAATCTATTTGGAACTGATCATAGAACAAAAATTATTAAAATTATCTTTGAAACAACTCTTTAAGCTAATTTATTAGACAAAAAATTATTTCAATTGGAAGCCCAAAGTGCTATTATAAAGTTCAGCACACTTTTCTTTTCTTTTCTTTTTTTCCTTTGGTGAGCATGTAAAGTTTTCCCCAGTAGTGTAGTCAAAGTCATTGCTTTTAACAGAGAAAGTGAGTTAAAATTCAGTATTCATGAAGAAGTTTTTGGAATGGAAAGAGATAAGCATGGAGACTACTGTACTGACTTTCAGCTGGTTATGGTGCAGGGGAAAAAGATCACAGAAGACCAAATACAACTCTCCATCCACACCCCATCTGTTTTTGATACATAGGACCATCTGGTAACTACTCACCTCTTTTTCAGTCAAGGAAACAACCTGAGGCAGCTCTGTTCAACCCCCATCATTTTTCTTGTCCTAGAGAAATCATGTTCTCACTTGACGTCCCTGGTTGTAGCATGAACAACAGTGACGGTGGGACACGTGAGACCACTCCAAGGTCACCTCCAAGGTCACAGCAGCGATAGCACAAAGAGCCAGCAACAGCCCCCCAGATGGGGCTTTGCGTGTTTTCTCCAGCAGGAGTGAGAAAGCCTGCTGCATTCTTGAATTGCTGGGTATTTAAAAAGAAATTACAGTGTCTTTGAAGAGACTTTAAAGCTTTTTTAAAAAAATGAAATGTTTGTTTTATTGGTTACTTGCTAGTTTAACATCTAGATTATGGTACAGTATGCTAAAATCTTTTGTTTCAAGGCAAAATTTAGTGAAATGGTGACATGTATAGTGCCGTTACATTGATGTGTTTTTCCATTCCAAGCCATCTTCAGGTAGACTGACTGGAAGAAAGCCAGAAATAATACAATCAGGGTGTCAGTCTGAATAGGAAGCCATTCCCATGTGGTTTAATGTCTTGGTTATATTTTGGACTTAACATAAAATGGAACATGACAGAAATGGTCCCTGTGCATTTGTTTTCATGGGTACCCTTAATCTCATGGGCATGTCTAACTCGCAAGTGTGTTCTAACTGGCGCTTAAGGCTTATTTTAGATACTGGAGTGTAGCTTTATTATGGATGGATTTTATCTTTTAAACATTTCATTTTGATCAATTTTGTATATTAATGTGTATTAAAATATCGTGCACTAAATGTTCTCTCCTGGTTTGCTGTTACCTGGTCAAGGGATTGGCCAGCACCATTGTGATTAGCCCATGCAAATGGCATGGGCCAGAGAAAATTATTGCCTATTTTTCTACCTAATTAAATTTCTGTTTTCTAGTATTTAAGAGAAAAATAAAATAAAATAATAAATGTTTCTATTCCCTTAAGGATTATAGGTCTATTTAAATTGTTTATCTGGTTTGATTTAATTTTGGTATGTGGTACCTATTCAGAAAATTGTCCATTTTTTTTAGATTTTCCAATTTTGTGGAGTACAGATTTTTGAAGTATGACCTGATTACTCTGTGGATTTCCTGATTGTCTGTTGTTCTCTCCCTTTTCAATTCTAATTTTGTTAATTTGGATGTTCCCTCTTTGCCTTTTCATTAATTTAGATAAGGGCTTGTCTATCTTGTTGGATTTTCTCAAATAACCAACTCTTTTTCTCTTATTTGTATTCTATTCTATTTGTTTCTATTTTATTGATTTCAGCCTTCATTTTGATTATTACCTGGCATCTATTCTTTCTGGGTGAGCTCGCTTCTTTTTGTTCTAGAGCTTTTAGTTGTACTGTTAAGTCCCTATTTTCTTTATGAGGGCATTTAGTGGAATGCATTTTCTTCTAAATACTGCTTTACTAGTGTCTAATAAATTTGGGTGTGTAGTGCATTAATTTTCATTGAATTATAGGACATCTTTTTATTTCTTTATTATTTCCTTGACCCATTGGTGATTATTATTCATTTTCCATGATATTGTAGGCTTTTTGTATTTTTTGTTGTTGAAATCTACCTAAGCCATGATAGTCCAATAAAATACAAGAGGTTATTACAATTAATTTTGTGTTTGTTGAGCTTTGCTTTGTAAATGAGTATGCATTCAATTTTAGAGGAGGTTCCATTGGGTGCCGAGAAGAAGGTATACTCTTTTTGTGTTAGGGTGTAATGTTCTGTAGATATCTGTTAAGTCCATTTTGTCATAAAAATCAGTTACATCCCTTATTCTTAAGTTTCTCTCTGGCAGATATGTCCATTGATGAGAGTGGGGTGTTGATGTCTCCCGCAAGTAACATGTAGGATGTGATGTGTGATCTAAGCTTTAGTAATGTTTCTTTTACACATGTGGGTGTCCTTGTATTTGGGGCATAAATATTCAGAATTGAAACTTCATCTTGGTGGATCTTTCCTGTGATGAATATGTAATGTCCTTCCTAAACTCTTTTGATTGATTTTAGATATTTTGTTAGATATTCAGATAACCAGCTTGGTTATTAAGTCTTTTTGATTGCAAAGGTTTTTGTCAGCTTTTTACTCTGAGGTAGTATCTGTCTTTGAAGTTAATGCGTATTTCTTGCATTGAGCAGAATGATAGATCCTGCTTTGTAACCATACTGTTAGAGTGTGTCTTTATATAGGCAAATGGAATCCATTGATATTAAGGAATACTAATGACAAGTGATTGTTAATTTCTGTTGTCTTTGGGTGGTACAGTTTGTCTTTCCCTGCTTTGGGATTGTTGCTATGGGGTTATCTATTGCCTGGGTTTTTGTGGGTGCATCTAACTTTATTAGGTTGGAATTTTCCTTGTACTGCTTTCTGTAGGGCTGGATTTGTGGATAGGTATTGTTTAAATCTGGTTTTGTCTTGGAATGTCTTGTTCACTTCATCTATGGTGATTGAAAGTTATGCTAGGTATAATAGTCTGGGTTGGCATCCATGGTCTCTTAGTGTCTACATTACATTTGTTCAGGACCTTCTGGTTTTCACGAGTCTCCTTTGAGAAGTTGGGTGTTATTCTGATTCGTCTGCCTTTATAAGTCACTTGGCCATTTTCCTTTAAGGTTCTTAATATTCTTTCTTTATTCTGTATCTTTGTTTAGTGGTTTAATTATTATGTGGCAAGGAGTCTTTTTTGGAGGGACTAATGTATTTTGTCTTTTATAAGCTTCTTGTATCTTCATAGGTATTTCTTTCTTTAGGTTGGGAAACATTTTTTTATGATGTTGTTGAATAGTTTTTCTGTGCCTTTGAGTTTGTCTTCTTCTTCTTCTTCTTCTTCTTCTTCTTCTTCTTCTTCTTCTTCTTCTTCTTCTTCTTCTTCTTCTCCTCCTCCTCCTCCTCCTCCTCCTCCTCCTCCTCATCCTCCTCCTCCTCCTTCTTCTTTAAATTCCATTATTCTTATGTTTGGCCTTTTCATGGTGTCCCAAATTTCCTGGATGTTTTGTGTTATGACATTTTTGGCTTTAGTGTTTTCTTATACTGATGAATCTATTTCCTCTATTGTATTCTTCATGCCAGAGATTCTCTCCTTCATCTCTTGTATTCTGTTGGTTATGCTTGCATCTGTATTTCCAGTTTGTTCACTCAGATTTTCTATTTCTAGCATTCCCATGGTTTGTGTTATCTTCATTGCCTCTATTTCAGTTTTCAGGTCTTGAACTGTTTCCTTCACCATTTATTTGCTTTTTCTTTGTTTTCTTTAAGGTATTTATTGTTTTCTTCACTTTTTTTCTCAAGTTCTTTGAGGGAATTTTTCATTTCCTCTTTAAAGGCCTCTATCATTTTCGTAAAGTTATTTTTGAGGTTGCTTTCTTCTGCTTCATCTATGTTGTATTGATCAGGTCCCGCTTTTGTAGTTTGGTGGTGCCATATTGCTCTTTATGCTATTTTATGTATTTTTTTCACTGGTGTCTATCCATCTCTTCTTCTGATAGGTGCAAGAGGTACCTGTCTCTGAGCAAGCTGCTCTTGGTATGATCTGTGCTTACTGTGTTTGCTTCACCTAGGGACACTCTTGGTCCAATCTTTGCAGCTAAAGTTTTTCTGGTCCTGCCCAGCTCCCTTGGCCCCATAGTCAGGATAAATCTCCTTCACCTGCTTGTCTTGCAACTGTTTGGACCCAAGTAAACACACAGACACTTATATTAATTTAAAGTGCTGGGCCATTAGTTCAGGCCTACTACTGACTAGCTCCTACACTTATACTCAGCCCATTTCTGTTCATCTATATGTCACCATGTTTTCCATGGCTTTACCTGTGTGCTGTTATATGCTGTTCACTGGACTGTGGGCTGGTGTCTCCTGACTCAGCCTTCCTCTTCCCAGAATTCTCCTTGTATGCTTCTCTTACCTATATTTCCTACCTTGCTACTGGTCAATCAATGTTTTATTAAACTAGTGTACAAAATTATGCCACAGAAAATCTTAGCTCTTCATCTAATTGTAACTGGTGGATTCTGTATCTCAGGGAGCAGTTGTTGGCCCAATTGTAGCTGGCAGATTCTGTGTCTCAGGAAGCTGCTCTTGGTCCAGTCATAGCTGGGAGTTTCTGTGACTCAGGAAGCCATTGAGGTTGCAGGGAGGTATGAGGATTTGGGGTAGGATATGAGTCTTGTAGAGTATAGGGTCTGATGCGGGCTTTTGGTGGGGGAGCCTGCCTGTTGGGTTCTTCCTTTTTGGCTGGCAACTGTTTTAGCAATGAGTCTATTTAAATTCTTGATAGCATACTTTCCTGAAAACATTATCTTTCCCCTTTATCTGATTTCTGCTTTTTACACTTCTCTATGTCCCTATGGCCTTGTTTCATCCTGGAAGACATTCCTCATATAATTTACCTCCTGTCTACATTTGTCTACAGTTTTCTTGAAGTCAACGGGACCATATAGGTCAGGGTTTGTGCTTGAAAAATAAGCTGCAGGCCATCTGGACTACAACAATCCCTGGTAAATTTATTTTATTTGGATTCAAGCACAACATAAAGTTTTTTTTCATAATCTAATTATAATTTAAATACTATATTTCGACATCCTCTCATTAACAAAGGTTTTGATTACATTCTTCATGAGAAATCAGAGCTAAAAATATTACTACACTATAATACATTTACACTAGGTCAGATAGCACAACAATTATATTCTTTTTAAAGGCCACTTACTGAGGTGCCTCCTCAATACAGGGAAAAATCATCCTCTATAAAACTATGCTGGTTACAATTGCTGTTTCCAGAAGCATTGTCACATTCATTGTATTTGAAATGGAATGGCAAATTGAGTGTGCATTTTAAACACAGAGTATATTTATATACTTTGGATTTATCCCTATTGTATATGATGTCAAGGTGGGAATCAAACAAATATTAGTAATTACTTTAAGTCAAAAAAATCAATACTTGTTTATAATTTAATTGTTCATCTTTAATTTTGTTTTTTATTATATTTTCTCAGTCCATTCTGTAAAAAAATGGTTTTGTACCCACCAAATAGAGCAATACAACATTGTAATAAAACATCATCCCATAACTACTTCTGGTTTAGGGTAGGACATATCATTGAATGTATTCATATCCTAAATGCATTTCACAGTGTTAGCAGTTACTTAGTGTCAGACTTTAAATTGTAATTTCCCCCTATGAGCGTTTAATTTTTAGAGAATATTATTTTATTTAAGAGAAATTGGTGAAATTGTTATCTACTTTTGTTAACCAAGATAATGTGTCTTAAAATTATTTGTAAAATAGTTTTCCATATTTTAAAATTTTTCTACAACCTTTTTTGCAATCACCTTTTAAGACTTAAAATGAATTATGCAACGCTACTAATTTTATTCTTTTCAAGTGGAAAATGGTAGCATTTCTCACTCTGTGTATCTAATTGAGCTTGAAATTAACACTGTGATTTTCTTGCATTTTTTTTATAATCCTGGTATTGAAAATTGAAAATGTTTTTTTTTCAGAAAATATTGCTTAATGCTAAAATGTCAGCTAAATGAGAGAATTTTTGAAAAACTAAACATTCTAGAGGGATGATAATTTTATCTAATTCCTCATAAATGAAAAACCTATAATCAGCAAAACTAATTGCAAGTAGCAGCCATGAGTAATTTTCCCCTCTATGCCCTATATGAATTCATCTTTACTGAGATACTACGTAACCAAAGAATTCAGAAAGAAATTGCCCCATTCCCATCTTTTTCTCCTTCTTGTCTATCCATATTTGGTGGAGTGAGAACATTGGTTTCTGAAACTAACATTCTTTACTGTTTGTGTTAAGAATGTTATTTTCTAGGTGTTGGTTAAGGGGCACTTAGTCTATTTATAACAGCAGATTCTATGACATAAAAATTCAATCTCTCCTACTGCTTTAACTATAAAGTATATATATATATATATATATATATATATATATATATATATATATAACTAGTTAAACCATTTAAAAATGAATGGATGAAATATAGAATAATATGGTATCGGTAAGGTATTTGTTTCAGATTTCTAATAAATATTTCATAGGACCACTGCTTCTACCTAGGGTGTAATAAGTTTTGTTCTAAAGATCCTTTGGTAGCAATCTCAATCCTTGCTACATATGTAGATTCATCTGGAGAAATGTAAATACTGTGCTTGAACTCACTGACTAGAAATTTCCTTTGATTTGTCTGGACTTGGTTAGTTATTTGTGTATTATCATTATAATGTAGAAAGTTATGAGAACTCTGTTACAAAATATTAAGTGTTTCTGTGAAACTAAATTCATCATTTTTTACATTCCTATGACAAAATACCAAATTAAGGAAAGAAGAATTTGTATTTCACTCTTTGTTTGTGGTGATATTTTGTTTGTGCTCTCACAAACAATGCTTGCCTGGAGGTCAGAGTGTAGAACTAGCCACTATGAGCCAGGCAGTGGTGGCACATACCTCTAATTCCATTACTTGGGAGCTCATGACTTTGAACATATCACTTGGTAGGAGGAAAGAGGAAGTGATGTGGCTAGGCAGAGAGAGTAAAAAATAAGGTGGGTAGAGACAAGAGCTGGGCCCCATTTCAGGCTGAGGATTTCATAGAGGTAAGAAACTCTAGTGATTGGCTGTTCTATTTCTCTAATCTTTCAGCTTTTACTCCTATAACTGACTTGAGGTTTTTATTACAAGACCAATTAGGATTCATGCTACATTTGTTCGCTTAGCTTGTCATGCTGGGGAAGTCAAGAAGGCATTTGATGCTCACATTGCATCTGAATCCAGGTAACACAAGCATTTGACAGCTCGTTACACTATGGCTGCAGTAAGGAAGTAGATGGATGCTGATATGATGGTTTGAATAAAAACATATCACCCCCTCCCCAAGCTCAGATGTTAGAATATTAGTTCCTAGTTTGTGGATTCATTTGAGTAAGTTTAGGAGGTGTGACCCTTTTGGAAGAAGTAAGTGACAGGAAGGAATGTGTGTAACTTCAAGACTAACACAATTTCTATCTACTTCCTGATTTACAGTCACTATATGAACATTTAGCTCCTGCTCCTGTGACAATCCTACCATCTGCTGCCTCTGCATTGTCATCATGAGCTCTCACCTTTTGGAACAACAATAGGCCCAAATACCCTCTTTCGTTTATAAATTACCCTGATTCTTGGGTTTTAAGCATACCTAGAAAGATGACTTGCTGTATGTTTTCTTTTCATTTAATTTAGAATTCTAGCTCATAACCATGGCTTTTTGTAATCTTCAACTTCAGTTAAATCTTCTTAAACATTCTCAAAGATTCACCTAGATGTTTGTATTTTAAATAACTGAAAATCCCCTCAAAATGAAAGTCAACTTAAGCAGCACACGTTCAATGATGAATGTACATGTATCATGGTGGTCCAGTTCAGGAGAACAGTTGATAACTGAAAGTAAAGCGTATCCATTCCATTAAACAGAACATAAATATAAAATATGATAATATAAGTGATTTCTTTTTATTAAGAATAATCCCTCTCTGTTTTACCAGTCTTGGTCATTTTTTATTTTATTTGTTTTTAAGTTATATTTATCACTATTTCTATGCACATTTTGATCAACATCCATATTATTTTATTTAACACTAAATATTCTCTTATATGGAATGTCTAGATACTAGACACAGAAATACAATTCACACAGAAAGTACTTTGTTTTTCCTTCATCCCCAAATGTCTCTCATTTGAAGAATAATATTTGAAAACCAGATATTTGTCCTGCATAGTTAGAATAGAATGTTGTCAGTCCTTCTTACAATTTCAATATCAACTGGACTAAGAAGGAAATCTTGTAGATGGTGTAGAAATATGGAATAGAAGCACTTCTAAGTGTTTTGTTTTCTGTGTTACCCAAAACCTAATCTTTTCCAATATCTGAATTCTAATGCATAAACTAAGCTTTCACTTAGGAGACATTCTTCTTTAAAGAATGATAGAGTGACATTTATTTGAACTTACACCTTGATAAATTAGTGCATTATTCCCACAGGTAGTCTGTGATTCTCATGAGAGGGAAGAGGCAGAATGCTTCTGTAAATGTACCACCTGATTTTGTGCATCCATCAAAATTGATACTAAATAGTTGGTTCTAATTAGAATAATAGAAATACTTTGGTAATTGTAAGAAATGGTAGCATTAAAACATTCTTTATTTTAAAATGTTTTATGGTATACGAGTGTATATCAATAAACCACACATTTATATTTTTATAAATGTATAAAAACCATATATATTTAAACCATACACACACACACACACACACATATATATGTATACTAAAAGTATATAGTTGTTTTATGATTATGTCTCGTGGATAAGATAAAACCTTATCTTTTAAAATAAATTTTAATTCTGTTTTTTTTTTTTTTTTTTTTTTTTTTTTCTGCCAGGACTAAAAATCTAAGATGCATTTAGTGTTTCCATTGATGTGCTGAAAATCTATCTTCCAAAAGAATGTTTTATGGAAGGCAGAAACATTTTTGACCATTCTTCATCAATGTGTTAAGGCACAGGATGCATCCAGAAACCATGGCAATTACCTTATTCTTCCACAGATAAGTCAGATCCACAAGTTGTGTTATGATAATCCCAAAACCCACCCCCTTTTTTTCAACTGAATTCACTGACTGCCCAAGAAATGTTTGAAATTACAACCCTTGTGCCAAGGTGAAGTACTAAGGTTCACTTCTACATACTTAGTGCCTTTCATTTGAAGTACAGTTGGAGCTTCATAAGGACTGGGCCAAAGAACATCAAGTATATTTATCTGTAAGTAGAAGAGTACAGGTTTAATGACTATATGCAGTATATAGTGTATAGTCAGCACATTTACCACTCTTCTTATAATACCAAGATTTTATAAGAAGGAAAAGTTTCCATTTCAACTGGATAAAAATCACTTTGTTAAAACACAACAGCAACTATTCTTTATGAGTTTATTTGGTCCTGATTTAACAAAATTTTACTAATTATTTAGCAAATTGTGAGTTCATGCCTATTCAGCATTAACAAATAACTAATATAATAATTGCAAACACTTAGAGTGCTGATCATAGAATAAAGGAATGAATTTTATTTTTCTCAGTAATGCTACCATGATATGGCACTAAGAATCTTTGGTCCCTAAAAAAAAGTAGTTATCATTAAAGCAAAGAAATTGTGCAAGTGAATAACTTGAATTTTCAAACTATTATTTGTAACTGCTCTCTTGGTTAATATGTAAAATCACAATACATATTGAACATAAAAGAGTTATTGAAAAAAGTTACATAATATTTTGTACAATTTTATAAAGAAAAAATTAAATTATTGGTTGAAGATAATGCATTATATTAATTGAAACAATTTTGAATTTTAAATACAACTTTAGGACATACAGAAAACAAATATGACATCAATATCGAATATTTATGAGATACAAAAATAAATAACATATTTATTCATATTTATAATGCCATCCATTATACTTTATTCTTCATAAGAGAACCAATTCCTTATCTACTTATGAAAGAACTTGAATATGCAAAATATAATTTGTATAATATTTTCTTATTAGTTTAGAAGTTTGAGTTATGGTGATTGCATAGGCAATTAAGAGCCATACTAATTTTGTTATGACAAATTACTACTTTTGACATTTTCTACAAATGTCATCACATGGGAAAATCATTAAAAATATGATTAGTGAGAAAATGCTTTGATTTAAAATCTTAAAAAAAAACGCTAGTCAAAATTTGAAAGCTATTCATTAATCAGAATTCTATATAAAATAAATATATGTTATATCTACAAATGCTAGTTTATTTTTAAAATGATTAAGTAGTTTTGACCTAACTATAGAAGAAATGAATATATTCTCAGAGAATTAGTGGATAATGAAGTCCATCTGATTTAAAGATATAAATATAATTCATGTTCTTTTTGTTTTGGGGATAAACTCTGCTTCTTAAGAATTATGCTTTCTTCATACAGTGATTTCAGAAATTTCATAATGTGACTTCTAGACATATTTTCTAAACATGTTTTCTAGACAGTATCATAAAATAAAGCTTTAGAGTAGAGAACATTTAAAAATTATTTATTGGGGATGGAAAGTTGACTCAGCAGTTAAGAAGGCCTCTTCCTCTTTCAGAAGATCTAGTTTTGGCTCCCAGAACTCACATCAATCAGATTACAACTGCCACAGAGTGGCCCACTGGGGGTACCACGACCATAGGAGAACCAGGGCTTAGGTAGTCAGGAAGGCAAGGATTCAGCAAATGACAGACAGACAACACACTCAGAAGTGGTTTGAATCTGCTGCAATTTTACTTCTGCAAATCAGTAGTTTATATACAGAAAAGAAAACTATCAAGTCATACAAAGAACAACAAGAGCTTGGCAATAATTCAATTACATCATCTTTAAAAAAACAGCAAGTACACAATTATTAATTGGCGCTAGACATATCCCTTCACCCACAAGAACTTTATGACCCAAAAAAGCAGTCTGTGTTTTTTAAACTTAGTACAGTTCCTAGACTCATGTAGACTTCTTGCAGTTGCAGCTGTGTCCTTCATCTTATCTCAGCAGCTTTCTAGTTTATTATGCACTTCTACTTTTCTGGTTCTCATGACCCACTTAGCCAATTTGGATGCTATAGACCCTCTCTAAGTCTTTCTTCATTTTTTTAAATCACATATCTCTTTTAATATAAAACTTTTTTACCTGCTGGAATATGGACTCTTGTACTTTTATGCCTGTAAGTGAAGGGGTTCTGCTGTAGTCCTTAAGTTTCCCATGCTGAACTTCGTCAATGGAGGGGCCCACCATCTGCCTCCTATGAGATAATGTCTTCTGCCATAAATCACTTTAGTTGGGATTCCTAAAGGATTCCTAGTGGGTGAGTGTTTATTCCCTAGAAGTGCCTAAACATTTATACTTTCTTTATCTAGTGGCTTGGTGTGGGCCCCGGACCCCCCACTGTGAGTGGCTGCCACCTTGCTTGCCAACCTCGACCAGATGTCCTCCCTATTCAGATTCCTTGCGGGTTTCCTTCTAACCTAACCATCACCAGAGAGATCACCGGAGTTTATTTGTTCCTGTATCCTGCATTTGGTGTAAACAGCTTAGATGCAAGAATGTTGGTAGCAAACTTCTGCCTTCCAGGGATCCTCCATTGTGCTGTAAGCCTGTATTTAAGGTTTCCTCCCTCTTTCAATAAACGGCATTCCACATTCAGCCGTGGCGAATGACTGCTGTCTCTTGTCTCTTATTTTCTAATCCACAGTCCCTCACTTGGGCATGGTGAACAGGTATTGGTAATGCAGGCATTACTGCAACAGCTTGGGGGTCTTAAAAAATAGCTCATTCTGCTATATTTAATTAAGATTCATGTCCAGCTTCCGCTTTCCTCCATAGTTCACAACCCAAGCATTCATTAATTTTGGCTGTGCTTCATAGATTAATTAGAACATTATCAGAAAAGCAGTTATACAGTACCCATAGCCCAGGGAGCTCATGATTCCTGCTACATCTGGCACCCAATGTCCGTGGTATGAATTCATGAAAAAACTACTTGCCTGTGGCCTTGTGGGCCCCAGTGCAGACCCAAGCTACCCTCAGCCAGTTGTGGTGAAGCACACTGGTTGGATTTGCTGAAGGAGGCAGAGGCAGGAGGATCCTGAGTTTGAGGGCGGCCTAGGAGGCTTGCTAAGGAAAAGTTTCAGCCCAGACTCAGCCACAAACAGTGGTGGTGGGACCATGGAGGCAGCGGCTCCTGCTTTGAGTTGCTGGCTCCTTCTCATCATGTTGGTGACTACAGTGATGCTGCTACCTGGGACGAAGAGTTTACTGCCACTTGTTCAGATCAGAGAAGATTTTCCAGGACCATCGTGTTTCAAGAAAGCATCAACAAATGTCAGTTTGGAAATGTTTGTCAAGACAAATGTTGGGGAGAAATTGCTGTGAAGATTTTCTCTTTTAGGGAAAAATGTTCATGGTTCTAAGAGGCAGACATTTTTCAGACTGTGATTGCTCCAAACCATAGAGGAATGTCTGCAGGGAACCATGACCATGTCTAACAGTGACTTTGAAATCTTCAAAAAGATGGCAGGAGCCTACAATGATGATTCCACAAGGACTATGATAAAGCCATTAAACTGATTAACACAACGGAAAGATTGATTTTGGACTACAAACTGGTCAGGACAATTTTGAGATGGCTAGATGAGATGATCCAGCCTGACAGACTACTTGAACAAGGACTTGAAACAAGCCCTGCACTTTATCAATGCAGCGGCTGACAAATGATACAAGACTTGACAATTAACTCAAAATTTTCTTTTCAGGATTCCTTAAAAATGTCTTCACCCCTACAAAGTGGGAAGTAATTTTAAGAAAAAGACGCCCACATTCCCAAGAAGTGGGGTGGGTAGTTTTTGGTCATTAAATGAGTTATGGATATTGTAATTGTTTACAATGGTTGGTTACAAGTTGTTGATTGTTAATCATCAGGAAAAAAGCTGAACAAGGAGATTAGATTCAGAGGTTTTGTTTAATAAAAAAGAAAGAAAAAGAAAAAAAGAGAATATAGATATGAAGTAGATTGAATCTACTCTGAGAAAAAAGATAAAGAAATAATAGAATAAATGGGTAGATCATTGAATCTACACTAAAAAGATAAAGAGGAAGATATAAAAATGACAAAAGGTAGATTACTGAATCTATTATGAAAAGAAAAAATACTTTTAAAAGGTAATTACTTGTTTTAAATAGGATAAGTAATGAAATTGTTGTCTGAGTTTATCAAATGTTACTGGACTGGACATTGTTAATATATATAATGAAGTTTTTTTTGTCTGAATCTGTCAAATGTTAATGGACTAGACATTGTTAATGTAATTTTTGACTATATATATTGTATATACTTATTAGATAGTTTTTCTTATATTAGTTATAAGCTTTTTTAAAAAAAATTAGACAAAAAGAGAGGAAATGTGATGGTATTGTGTTCCCCAAAATATTCTGTACCCTAATAAACGTATCTGGGGTCAGAGAACAGAAAAGCTGCTAGATACTTAGGATAGGGAGTGGTAGCACACACCTTTAATCCTAGCATTCCAGAGGCATAAATCCACCTGTTCAAGATTACAGCCAAGCATGGTGACTCATGCCTTTAATTCCAGAAAGTGAGCCTTTAATCCCAGGGAGTGAGGGTAGAAAGCAGATAGGTATATAAGGCATGAGAACCAGATACTAGAAGCATTTGGCCAGTTAAACATTTGGCTGGTTAAGCATTTGGCTGGTTAAGCTTTCAGGCTTTGAGCAGCACAGTTCAGCTGAGAGTCATTGGGATGAGGACACAGAAGCTTCCAGTCTGAGGAAAGAAGATCAGCTGAGAAGTTGGCCAGGTGAGGTTAGCTGTGGCTTGTTCTGTCTCTCTGATCTTCCAGTGTACACCCCAATACCTGGCTTCAGGTTTGATTTTATGAATAAGACATCTAAGATTCATGCTACAGTGAAGGATGTCTTTTTTTGAGAAGGAAGCACAATGTGGGCACTCTGCCAGGGACCTCCAGGGAGCTTAGTCCCGTGGGACACGTATCTCTTGTCCGCTATTATAGACATAATTATTTATGTCACATGGGCGACACTGGAGTTGGTGTGGCAAAAACTGTATAATAGGATCCAATATACTTTTAAGGCTTCTGTGTTTACTTGCATGCATGTGGTGCACATGGGTACACTCAAAGTTATTCTTATGATAATATCACTTTCAATGGCAAAAGTCATTAAATATTAAGCATATAATGAAATTAAATTTTGTTTTATAATGTGAAACAGGAGATTTACTTTAAAAATTAGTTTCTTACTTAAGAGTTACAATTTGTGATGATTATTCTTGTCTGCTAATGTGACACATCTGGAATTAAGTAAAACCCATGTGGCTGGGTATCCCTGTGAAGGAATCTTCTTGATTGAATCATTAGAAGTGTAAAGATATATCTTACATCTTAAACTTTTGAGATGGGATGATCCACCTTAAATCTAGGTCATACCTTCTAGTGACAGTCTATATAAAGAACATAGAAGAACAAAACACTTGCCCTTTACCTACTAGTTCTTTCTATTGGGCCCTATTTCTTTGGGATTTTAAATTATACTCAAGTCCAGCTAAGACATCCAGCATTGTGGACTAAAGAACTAATATTTTTTTGTTTGTTTTTTTCTATTAGGAGATAGCCATGTGGGGATAGTCAAACCATTACCTATAAGCCACTCTAATATATCTTGTTTATAAATATAAAGTTAATTCTATGGTTTCTCTTTCTATAGGTAACTATGCTAATGAACTATTGTGAGAAAAAAAACCTTGTCTAAAAGCAACTTGGTGAGACAACAGCACATGTGGATTATATATCCATTGTCACAGTTCATGAGGGAAACTAACACAGAAATTCAAAGAGTGGCAGAAATTTAGATGCAGGAGATGAAGCATAGGAATGTGTTGCTTATTGGCTTGCTCCCCATGGCTTGTTCTTCTTGCTTTCTTATAGAACCCAGGACCAGCATCTCAGGGTTATCCTCAAACAAAATGGCCTGGTCTATCACCCAATGAACAAAAACAGAGTGCCCTACAGACTTTCCTGTTTACAGCCTGATATTTTAAAGGCATTTTCCCAATTGAGCTTCACTCTTTAAGTGACTATAATTTGTGTCAGGTTGATATAATTCAATGTAAGTTGTTTGATTATGTAGTCATCTGTGTGACCAAGAACTTCAGTCACAAAACAAAAACAGAAATTGACTGGCAGAAATGAGGTGACTATTTATAAAAATAGATGCAAGATGAGAGAGAATCACAGAAGAGAGGCTTTAAGAATGTATTATTTGCATTTATAAAGGTCGAAAATAAAGTAAATCAATAAAAATAAATGTAAAAATCTGGGACAAAAAGATATATCAATATAGGCCAATTCCCTCAAAAATTAATTTGTATGCTAGAATCATTCCACAGTATTACCAAATAAAGTGTGTTTTAGAAAAAAAAAAGTAGTTTCTAATAAAAAACAATAGAAATTTTATATAACTGGTAAAATTAAATTTAAAACTATAGATACTACTGGTCCAGTAATTATTATCTACTGGCTCAGGGTGTTTTAATATTAGTAAGACATTTGATTAGTGTAAAAAAGACTCACAGGTTGATGAAAATGAACTTTCAAAAAGAAAATATTCAGAAAAACTCAGAAATATGTTGATAATAAAGTGAAAGTAGTATATAATACTTAAGTAGTATACATTAAAATACAGTATGCTCTGTGATTGATACCACTGCATATAATGAGTATTTATTATTATATACTACTTTCCAAGTAGTAATGCTAATTAGTACTCCAGTGTTTTATGAAGAAATTTAACACAACAGGAATCTGTAAACACTCATACAGATGGTTATGCATTTATTTGATTTGTTTAAATGTATAGAATATTAAGTTAAATTTCAAGTGGAGTACAAATGAAATAAAAGAGGATGGAGTTCTACTATCCTTATCATTTCAAACTTTGGAACTTTCCTGAATAATTAATTATTTCATTGGTGTATGCCATTTGTTAAAATAAATTGATCATATTATACTAACTCTCATACCTTCTTTATATGAGTAAATTTATTGTTTTCAAACTTAACTTTAAAAAAT
Source organism: Peromyscus leucopus (assembly GCF_004664715.2). NCBI lineage: Eukaryota > Metazoa > Chordata > Mammalia > Rodentia > Cricetidae > Peromyscus > Peromyscus leucopus. The sequence continues at coordinate 88,905,667 of NC_051076.1, read as the reverse complement.
TCACATCGTTAAAGTTTCACCACTATGGCATCTTAGCTGATAGTTTGGCTGTCTGAAAATTGTTTTGTTTGATCATCCTTCCCTATCTCTGTTTATACCCTTAACAAGCACTGAAGCTTATCATCACAGGCAGCAGCAGCAGCAGCAGCAGCAGCAGCACTACCACCAACATCATCATCATTTTTATTGCCTTCCATAGTTTGATGTTTCCATAATTCCGTGTAATCAGAATAAAAAAGTTTTTAATTTCTTATAAATAATGGTTATAACAATACATAAATCAGGTGCCCTTGAGTCTTTCTTTATAGACCAGACCTTGTTTATGACACTACTTGGTAATGGAAACTTTCGCAGTATTACCTGTGCACTTATAAACTCATCAACTCATGGACCTCAGTCTTGCTTCTAATTATCTAATATTATAAATAAATATATAATGTATTTTCACATGTAGGTAGTTTTCATTTTATTTGAAACTTATGGTGGTATTATACAGTAAGGTTATTATTTAGCTTTGTATAAAAAATTAAAAATAATTTAATTTTGACAGTACCAAATCCTCTAGATGTTGTATTTCATTGATGTATTTAAGTAGCATTTTTGATATGATAAGCAAGTTATATTTAGAGCATCATTACATATATAATAAAATAAAATTTTGATTTGTGATTATTCAAAGTAAATGTCAATGACAGAAAAATCAATCATGTATTACTCTGTGAACTTTTCCTGTCTATCTCTATGTTTTTCTGCCCATCTGTCTCTGTCATTCTTTCTCTTTCTCCTCTCCCTCATCCCCCTCTCTCTCTGATGTGTGTGTGTGTGTGTGTGTGTGTGTGTGTGTGTTGTTAAAATGATATCTTAGGTTTACAGTCTATGTTTTCATGTACACACATCTAAGAATGCATCTTGTTGGCCAGTGAAGTGGATCAGCAGGCCAAGGTGCTTGCTACCAAGACTGAAGACCTGAGTTCAACTGTGAACCCCCCATATGGTGGGGAAAAAAAAAGTCAACTATGAAAGAAGTCAATGACATCCACAAGCATGCTGTAGTCAGCACATGCACAAACATTAGATAGATGATAGACAGACACACACACACATGCATAGAAATTAGATAGATATATAGATGATAGATAGATGATAGATAGATAGATAGATAGATAGATAGATAGATAGATAGATAGATGATAGATAGATGGATAGATAGATAGATGATAGATAGATAGAAAGATGGTAGATAGATGGATGATAGATAGACAGAGACGCATAGATAGACAGATATATAGACTTGTACTGGGATCATACTTCCTTATTAACAGATAAAGTACCCACCTTACAGACACTTCTTCCTGCTACAAGCACAGTGTGATTTTTATTCTCCTTAGGATTTTGTGGCTTTGGATCCTTACTTTCAGTATTTCAGACTCTATAGATACCATCTTTTCTGTGTAGCAGGTCGGAATACATTCAGGCCTCTTATATCATCAACAATAAAAACCAGTGTACTCTGTCAAAGCTAACATGCTATTTTTTTCTGTGTGTGGGTGATTTTGTAGTCCAGGTTATGGTAAGCTCGAGTGCTGATAAACAACAGAAGTTTTTGTTTGCTTTTTTCCTCATGGAACTGGAAGCTAAGAAGTCTACATTGAAGGTACTACTATATCTGGCATGTACTGAGGGCTTGATATGTAGGCAATAGTTGATACCTTCCAATTGTGGCATTACACAGTGTAAAGATGGAATTACATCTTTCTCTCTCTAATACACATCTTTTATACGAACACAATTTTCATAGGTGAAGACTCAGCTCTGATGATCATTTTATGGCATGCAGAAAAGGCCTTTGAAAAAATCCTACATCCCTCCTCGATAAAAGTTTTGCAAATTTTTGGGATGCAAAGGGCATATCTCAACATAATAAAGGCAATTTACAGCAAGCCCATAGCAAACATCAGCTTAATTGTAGAGAAACACAAAGCAATTCCACTAAAGTCAGGAACAAGATAAGGCTTTCCCTTCTCTCCATACATATTCAGTATAGTACTTGAATTCTTAGCTAGAGTAACACAACTGAGGGAGAGCAAATGGAAATAAGTTAGAAAGAAAGAAGTCAAAGTATCTTTATTTACAGATTGTATGATAGTACAATACATAGGTGACCTGAAAGTTCCACCAAGGAACTTCTAGATCTGACACAGACTTTCACCAGAGTAGCTGAATAAAAAATTAAGTCACAAAAATCAGTAGCCCTCTTGTATACAAATGATAAATGTACTGAGGAAAGAGTCAGGAAGACAACACTTTCACAGTAGCCTCTTATAACATAAAATATTTCCGGATAACTATAACAAAGCTAGTGAAATACTTGCATGACTAAATCTTCAAGGTATTGAATAAAGAAATTGAAGATGATATCAGAAGATGGAAAGATCTCCTATGTTCTTTCACCAGTAGGATTAATATAATAAACATTGCCATCCTACCAAAAGCAATTTACAGATTAAATGCAATTCCCATAAAAATTCCAACACAATTCTTTATAGATATTGAAGGGCCAATGTTGAGCTTCATATGGAAATTTTGAATATTAAAAGAAATGTGAGAGGTATCACTATACCTAATTTCAAGTCATACCATAGGACTGTACTAATAAAAAAAAGAATAGTTTTGGCACAAAAGGGACATGTTGGTCAATGAATTGAATGCACAGAAATAAATTCACATATCTATGGCCACCTGATTTTCAACAAAGAAGCAAGAAAGACACACTGGTAAAAGATAGCATCTTCAAGAAGTGATTATGGTGAAACTGGATGGCTATATGAGGAAGAGTTCAAATAAATCCATAACTATCATCCTCCATGAAACTCAAATACAAATGGATCAAAGACACAATGTGAGTTCAGATAGAATGACATGATATGAGGAAATGTAAAGGATATCCCTGGCCTCATTGGCAAAGGAAAGTACTTTCTACACAGAACACAGCATAGGCACTAAGATACAAAAATTAATAAATAGGACCTCATGAAACTGAGAGGTTTCTGTATTGAATGACCACTAAAATTTGGACAAAGCAGAAGCTCACTGAATGAGAAAATACTTTTTACTAACTGCAGATTGATAGAAGGTCTTAAATTTGAGAACATATATTAAAACTTAAAAATTGTCTTATATAATAATTTTTATAATTAAAACAGATACAAAAAAAAAAGAAAGAAAACAGGCTGAGAAAGCCATGAGCAACAAATGAGTCAGCAGGATGCCTCGATGACCATGGCACGTGATTCTTGTTCTAGGATCCTGCCCTATTTGAGTATTTGCCCTGGGTTCCCTTGATGATGAACTGTGATATGTAAGTATAGTCAAAATAACCTTCCTTCTCACCAAAAAAAGTAAAAATAAAATGGGGTGTACATTTAAACAGAATATTCTCAAAGGAGGAAAGTCAAATTGCTGAGAAACATAAAGAAATGTCCAGTATCCTTAGCCATTAGGGAAATCTAAATAAAAACTACTTTGAGAATTACACATTCATGAGAAAGCCTAATATCAATAAAATAAGTGATAACTCATGCTAGCCAAGATATTAAGGAGATTACTCATACATTGTTGGGACTGAAAGCATGTACAACCATTATGAAAATCAGTATGAGAGTTCCTTAGGAGGATGGGGCTTGTTTTACGATCTATACCACTCCTGGGCATATGTTTAAAATATGTTACATTCTTCCACAAAAAACATTTGCTAAACCATATTCATTGCTCCTCTCTTCATAATAGCTAGAAATTAAAGCAAAATAGATGTCCCTCAACATAAGAATGGATAAAAAAAAATATAGCACATTTATACAATGGACTATTAATAAGCCATTAAAAATATGAACTCATAGAGTCATCATGTACATGACCTGAACTGGTCTGCACCATGTCTTCTGCATATATATTATATATGTTTAGTGTTTTTATGGCATTCCTTAGTGTATGAATAAGTGGGTCTCTGATTCTTGTAATTTCTCTTGGGTTCTTTTCCTTCTTCTATGGTTTTGTTTTTTTTTTTTTTTTTTTTTTTTTTTTTTTTTTTTTTTTTTTTTTTTTTTTTGTCCAGCTTCAATGTAATAGGATTTGTTTTATGCAATAATATTTTACTATTCTTTTAAAATTTATTTTATGCTTTTCCCTTAGAAATATATTTGTTTTTATTGTGAGATAAGAAAAGAGTGAATCTGGATAGGAGTGAAAGAGGAAAGGAACTGATAGGAGTAGAGGAAATGGAATAAACTATAATCAGGATATATATTGAAAGAAAAAACTGTTTACAGTAAAAAAGTAAAAAGTAATTTTGTGGAACTCATTAAGTTGCTGCTCTTCCATGCTATACCCCTGTCTCTTGTTCCTTGACACGTGGACTTCAACACCCTTATTCATGTCAAAGATTGTTGTGAAATATGGTTTACCCTAATAAAATTTGCCTGAATATCAGAGAAGAGAAAAAGCCACTAGATTAAACATAGAGGGCAGGCAGTGGAGGCACATACTTTAATTCCAGTAGTCAGGAGGCAGAGATCCATCTGGATCTCTGTGAGTTTAAAGCCACGCTGGATTACATGATATTCACTCATTCTAGGAAAGAAACAGAGCTAGGAAGTAGTGGCACACATTTTTAATATCAATAGTTGGGAAACACAAGCCTTTAATCCCAGCACTTGAGATCTCATGCCTCTGCTAACAATATTGGGGAAGCACACATGCCTTTAATTCCAGCACTAGGAAGGAAGTATATGGCTGGCTGCTAAAGATATATAAGGCAGAAGGAGACAGGAACTAAGGCTGCCTTTAGGCTGAGGAAGCCCTGTTTAACTAAAAGCTTTTCAGCTGAAGCACTTTTTGGCTGAAGCCTTATTGGACTCCTTTCATTTGAGAACTTAGAGACATTCAGTGAGAAGATTCTTGGAGCTGGGGAGATGAGAAGTAGCTGTGGCTTGTTCCTTTGTCTCTTTGATCTTTCAGCACTTACCCCAATATCTAGCACCATTTTTTTTTTTTTATTAAGAGACCAATTTAGATTTTGAGCAACATCTAGCATCTAACTTTTGGGGCACAAATTCATGAAAAATCCACTTGCCTGTGCCTCAGGCCAGAGCTACATGTGGCCAGAAAATCAGCCAACCTGGGCCAGAGTCCCTACACAGCTTGCTAAGTTTTTGTTGCAGCCTCTCTGCAGCAAACTCCACACATTTGGGGGCAACAAAAACCACAGGAGCTAGCCAGTTTCACACATTACACTGTGCAGACAGCTGCCTCTCTAGTTTCTTCCCTTTGGTTTTCTCTGGACCCCCTCCTCAGGTTGCTGCCACAACATCATCGGAATCATCATTGTCAGCAGATTTGGTGAGTCAATTGGGATTTCTTAAAGGGAGGATTTAGTTAAAAGAAATTTTTTTCCCACATTAAAGAATGGGAAAATTTTTTACAATGGAGGAAGTGTTGTCTCTGTTTGATAATATTATTGATGGTCTGAAAATGGAACAATTAAATTAGAGGATAATTAATGTTGATGGGATTTATGTAATATCAATTATAAATATTATTTGTTTTATCATTTCTGATTTATCATTATAAAAGTTGGCTAATATGAATGGCAATAAAATTTTTCCAAATCTTGTGAAAAAGGTCATAGAAATAATCAGACTCAGACAGAAGAATTTAAAGGAGAACCAATGTCAACATTGCATACAGTTACACAGAAGCAGCTGTGGTGGTATGGTGATCCCCAAAATATTGTGTACCCTAATAAACTTATCTGGGGTCAGAGACATAAAGGATAGGCAGTGGTAGCACACACCTTTAATCCTAGCATTCCAGAGGCAGAAATTCATGTGCTCAAGGATACAGCCAAGCATGGTGACTCATGCCCTTAATCCCAAGAAGTGAGCCTTTAATCCCAGGGAGTGAGGGTAGAAAGCACATAGGTATATAAGGCGTGAGACCCAGAAACTAGGAGCCTTTGGCCAATCAGCATTTTATTTATCAACCAATCAGAGCAACCCATTTTCATAGCATACAAAAAGACATTCTGGCTACAAATGGCCCGAAAATGTAGGGCAAGAGTTTCTACCTAAAACCTGAGAAAGTTAAAAAAAAAAAAAAAAAAAAAAAAAGAGGATTCTGCGATGGAGCTAAAAGCAGTTTCCTAGTTTTGTCTCTCAGGCAACCTGAGAGCTACAGTACAGTGGGCTTGACATGCAGATTGGTGGATTACCACCACAGTACAGAGAGGCATCTCCAAGCTGCACAGTGTGGTGCCTGGTGGATTTACCCTTTGCTAATAAAGGCAAAATAAATAAATAAATAAATAAATAAATAAATAAATAATAAAAGGTTTCTGGGCTACAAGCTGCTTTAATGGAGGCATAGAACCACTGCCTCCCTGAGTTGGCCAGAGTCAGCAGTTAGTTTGGTTTCCAGAGCTGGCTGTAAACAAAGCATTGCCATGTTGGATAACTGAGGTGAATGGAGACAGCAGCCAAAGCTACCATTTCAGTACTAGCTTCTGCAGTTTAAAACAATAGATTCACAGTAAGACATATTCAGATGGAATAAGACTTGAAATGATTTAAAGTGTGTGTAAAAATGTATGTAGGCTTGGAAGAGAGAAGAAAATGAATATAGATAGTTATATAATGAAATAGTTTTTAAAAATAAATTCTTTAAAGAGACAGTAAAGGTAGTATCAAATAAGCATCATAAAGATGGAAATCATACAGAGAATTATTATAAGTAGCCACAGTGAAGGCAAACATTTCTCTGTCTTTACCTTGTAAGGGTACTGAGAAGAAACAGTCTTTTAATTGGTAATTAAAAGAGACCATCCTTTAGGTAACAGTAGGCAAAGGAATTCTAGATTATAGAGAGCCCATTGGCTGAATTTCCTTGTTAATTGCTCTTAAATCTGTTACCATTCTTCACTTATGAGATTTCTTTTTAATAACAAATACAGAAGAATTACATTGGCTGGTTGATTCTTCAATATGCTAAACATTTAACTGCTCTTGTACAAGCTGTTCTAAGGCCTGTAGTTTCTCTTTTGTTAACGGCCATTGCCGAAACCATACAGGTTTGTTTGTTAACCATTTTAAAGGAAGGATTGTTGGTGTCTTTGAAAGATCAGCAGTTGTTGTGCCCTGTTCTTGTATAATCTGGATGGTCAATGACTGTTATTTGTAATACCTATAATATTTTTCTCAGAAACATATGTTAGTTTATGGTTTGTTTCTGAGGTTGAAGGAATGTTAATTAGGGTATTCCATTGTTGTAATAAATCATGTCATTATAAATTCATAGCTATATTAGCTAAATATGGCTTTAATTTTCTACTCTGTCCTTCTGGGCCTATACATTTAATACGTCTCTTGCTTCATTTTACTCAAGATAATGTTCCAACCCTTAAGAGCTGAGCATTTACCTCCTGAAGAAGCCAATTTGGATGCAAGATTCTGGTGCAATTATTGTCATATCCATACCTGTGTCTTCAAGCCCTTTAATGAGACCATCATTTATTCATATTTTTAATTTTGTCTTTGTTCATTTATAGAAGCTTGCCAAAAAATTCACTTCATGTTTTCCCCAAATGTTTTATACTCCCTTCTGTAGCTGTTTTATCACCCCAAGCAGTAGGATTTTTTGTTTTTTGTTTTGTTTTTGTTTTTGTTTTAAATAGTCATTGGGTTATTTAATTGCTCTGGGAAAGAATTTCTTCTATGATGGCTGGAAATGACTAAACCTGGGGGCCTGCAAGAGACCTCTCAGGGAGATTCCCAAAGGAAAAGACAAAGGATTACCTTGTCTGTCCCTTGCTGATCTACATCTATTAGTCCAATGCTTGCCTTTACCACACCTTCTGCATATTTCTTTTTTTTTTTTTTTTTTTTGGTTTTTCGAGACAGGGTTTCTCTGTGTAGCTTTGCGCCTTTCCTGGAGCTCACTTGGTAGCCCAGGATGGCCTCGAACTCACAGAGATCTGCCTGGCTCTGCCTCCCGAGTGCTGGGATTAAAGGCGTGCGCCACCACCGCCCGGCCCTTCTGCATATTTCTCAAATGGGAGGAATGTTCTGTTGGGATTATTCCTTGAAAAAAATATTGTTTCTAGGACTGTCCTGTTTACAGTCTCTTCTTAGGTGACCTTATTTGCCGAAGTTGATATACTTGACTGTTAAAGGCATCAGCACCCTTGGGGGAATAGATCCAAGATATAGTCAATATTGAATCTTTTAACAATGATGATGCTTGGATATCAGAGGTGATTTTCAGAGGTTTGAAGAAAAATGGAAATGTCAAGTATATCAACTTCGGTAAATAAGGTCACCTAAAAAGGGACTGTAAGCAGGTCATTCCTAGAAACAATGTTTTGTTTGCTTTGTTTTGTCTTGTTTTTTAATAATAATCCCAGAAGCTATGGCAAAAGCAGTCATTGCACTAATGAATATACATCAATATGGTAACCCCTTGCAATCAGAAAACACTGTGAGGGACCTCTCACAGGCCCCTGGCTAGGTATATTCAGTTCAGTCATTCCTTTTCATCATGAAGGAAACTTTTTCCCAGAGCAATTAAAGAATCTAATCCATGTTATAAAATAGCATACTTTATTAACAGTTTTAACAAAACAGTTTTAGAAGATAAAATAAATTTTCAGGAGAAACCATAAATCAAAATTGATAAAGATTAGATTTGAACAAGAGAGACCTCTTGATTAGAAGAGGTGATAGTTCATAAACAGAACGGCCATTCGTTCTAAACTAACCTATAAAACTTACAAATGCTGGGGTGAGGAAGGCATAGGTGGAATGGGAGGAGGGATGAGAGGGGGGTTTGTGGCTGGTATGTAAATTTATTGGAGCCAATTAGGTTTCTCAGTGGTTATAGCCAGCAGGACTGCATAAGAGGTTGACTGTACCATGGGCCCAAGCATAAGGGTATATGTTTGTAAGGGTATACACTTGACTGTAACTAGCAAGCGGGAGATCTTTTGCTCCACCTCTTGACATTGTTATAAATATATCTTTGGAATAAAGTTCTGGGCCAGTGGATAAAGATCCAGGTATATCTGAGGCTATGCTGCATTTTTTCTCTGTTCCCTTCCTCTTTATTTCTATATAAGTCCCTTATTCCTCATTCCTCAAGAATCCCTGGGGTAAATAAATGCGGAGGTTGGTCCCCCAAATAACATGAATAAAACATATTCCAAAAAATGAAAAAAAAATAAAACTCTTACAAATTCTTTTCATTTGATCAGATATAATTTTTCAAAAGGGAACCTACCAATGTTAGCATTGTGGTAGGGTTTGTTTTTTGTCTTTTCAGGAGAATAAAGATATCCAGCTAAAGACTCTAAAAACTGATGGACAAATAATACATATAAAGAAAAAGGACAAATAATCCAGAAAAAACTTCCTCAAAAAAGAGTAATTTGCCTATTGGTAAATCACATCTCCAATAGGATAAACTTTCATAAATCTTTCTAAATGTTTATTACTGGTATTCTCTATAGACACAAAATGAAAAATAGTATTTTTATACTCTTAGTTCAATTAAAAATTAAAGCTGGCTTTGGAGTTGGAATGTGGCTCTCTCCTTCTCAAAACCCAAGCATACTTGATGAAGTAAAATCCAAAATCCCTGCCTCATGAACAAAAAGACACCTGATATGGGGCAGAAGAAAAACCAATATTAAGGGACTATTTTTTTTGCCACAAATCTTATAATCCTTTGGTTTTATTTTGAATCTTTAAATTTTTTCTTAAGGCTTAAATATTACCTCAATATATATATAATTTTGTCATGATATTAATGGTCATATGGAGTAGTAACTAATTCTATAAATAGGCTTTATCTAGCTTCCTGTATATGACTTTGGGGTTGAGTTTCTAACAGATAACTAAGAATTAAATTTTTATACTCTGGTTGTACATAATAAATATTAATACTGTAACCTCTTTGAGATCTGCTGTATTTGATTTTTTAAAATGTTTAAGGTTTCTGTAGTGAACAATAACTACACCTAATAGCAACCCTTGAAGTCCACAAAAGAATGATGGGACCCCTTTTGAAGCCCATCTAGGCTTCCTAGTGTCTTTACCCAGCAGGACTACAAAAGAGGATGATTTGATCATAGGCTTGAGTACCAGGTGTTTGTAAGGGTCAATACTTGGCTGTCACTTGCTCTACAAAAGGTTCTCATTTTCAAGATGTCCCATTTTTTAATTTTTGCTTTCAGTGTCTATGCTACTGGTGTTATATTTAGGAAGTGGTCTCTGGTGCCAATGCTTTCAAGACTACTTCTTACTTTCTCTTCTATCTTGTTCAGAGTAACTGGATTTATGTTGAGGTCTTTGATCCACTTAGACTTAAGCTTTGTGCATGGTGACAGATATGGATCTATTTGCAATCTTCTACATGTTGACATACAGTTATGCCAGCACCATTTTTGAAGATGCTTTCTTTTTTCCATTGTGAAATTTTGGCTTCTTTGTCAAAAATTAGGTGTTCATACATGTGTGGAATAATGTCAGGGTCTACAGTTTGGTTTCATTGACCCACATGTCGTTTTTTATGCCAGTCCCAAGCTGTTTTTAATTACTGTAGCTCTATAGTAGAGCTTGAAATCAGGGATTGTGATGACTCCAGAGGTTTTTTTATTGTACAGCATTCTTTTGGCTATCCCGGGTTTTTTGTTTTTCCAAATGAATTTTAGTGTTGTTCTTTCCAGGTCTGTGAAGAATTGTGTTGGTGTTTTCATGGGGATTGCATTGAATCTGTAGACTGCTTTTGGTAAGATTGCTGTTTTTACTATGATAATCCTACCTATCGATGAGCATAGAAGATCTTTCCATTTTCTGATATATTCTTCAATTTTCTTTCTTCAGGGACTTAAAGTTCTTGTCACACAGGCCCTTTGCTTGCTCAGTTAGAGTTACCCCAAGGTATTTTATATTATTTGTGGCTATTGTAAAGAGTGATGTTTCTCTGATTTCTTTCTAGGCCCATTTGTCATTTGTATATAGAAAGGCTACTGATTTTTTTTTTTTAGTTACGCTTCTATTGTGTCACATTACTGAAGGTGTTTATCAGCTGGAAGAATTTTTGGGGTCACTTATATATACTATCATGCCATCTGCAAATAGTGAAAGTTTGACTTCTTTGATTCCAATTTGTATCCCCTTGATCTTTTTATGTTGTCTTATTGTTCTGGCTAGAAATTCAAGTACTATATTGAATATGAATGGCGAGAGCAGACAGCCTTGTCTTGTTCCTGATTTTAGTGTAATCGCTTTGAGTTTCTCTCCAATTACTTTGATGTTGGCTGTTAGCTTGCTGTAAATTGCTTTTATTATATTTAGGTATGTTCCCTGTATTCCTGATTTCTCCAAGACCTTTATCATGAAGGGGTGTTGGATTTTGTCAAAGGCCTTTTCTTCATCTAGTGAGATGATCATGTTTTTTTTTTTTTTTTTTTTTCCCTTTCAGTTTGTTTATATTGGGTATTACATTGACAGACTTTCATATGTTGAACCACCATTGCATCTCTGGGATGAAGCCTACTTGATCATGGTAGATAATTATTTTGATGTGTTTTTGGAATCTGTTTACCAATATTTTTTTGAGTATTTTTGCATCATTGTTCATGATGGAGATTGGTCTGTAATTCTTTCTTTGTTGCATCTTTCGCTTGGAATCAGAGTAACTGTAGACTCATAGAAGGAGTTTGGTAATGTTCTTTTTTTGTCTAAAACCATTTAAAGAGTTTTGGTATTGTCTCTTCTTTGAAGATCTGGTAGAATTCTGCATTGAAACAATCTCGTTCTGGGCTTTTGTTGTTGTTGTTGTTGTGAGACTTTTAATGACTGTTTCTATTTCCTTAGGGTTTATTGGTCTATTTAAATAGTTTGGTCTTGATTTAACATAGGTATATGGTACTTCTATAGAAAATTATCCATTTCTTTTAGATATTCCAATTTTGTGGAGTACAGTTTGTTAAAGTATGACCCAATGCTTCTCTGGATTTCCTCATTGTCAGTTGTTATGTCTCCCTTTTCATTTCTGATTTTGCTAATTTGGAAGCTCTCTCTCTGCCCTTTGGATAGTTTGTATAAGGGCTTATCTATGTTGCTGATTTTCTCAAATAACCAAATTTTTGTTTCATTGATTCCTTGTGTTGTTCTCTTTGCTTCTATTTTATTGATTTCTGCTCTCAATTTGATTATATCCAGGCATCTATTCCTCCTGAGTGATTTTGCTTCTTCTTGTTCTAGAGCTTTCAGGTGTGCTGTTAAGTCACTCATGTGAAATTATGTGGGCATCTAGTGCTTTGAATTTTCCTCTCAGCACTACTTTCATAGCAATGCATACTTTTGGGTATGTAGTATATTCATTTTCATTGATCTTTAGAAAATCTTTAATTTCTTTCTTTATTTCTTCCTTCACCAATTGGTGATTCCATTGGGCATTATTCAATTTCCATGAGGTTGTAGACTTTCTATAGTTTTTGTTGTTGTTGAAATATAACTTTAAACCTTGGTGGTCTGATAGAATTCAGGTGGTTATTTCAATTTTTTTTTATATCTTTTGAGATTTGCCTTGTGACCCAGTATGTGGTCAATTTTAGAGAATGTTCCATGGGGTGCTGAGAAGAAAGTATATTCTTTATTGTTAGGATGGAATGTTCTGTAGATATTAATTAAGTCCATATGAGTCATAACATCATCTAAGTCTCTTATTTCTCTGTTAAGTTTCGATTTGGCAGATCTGTCCAGAGGTGAGAGTGAGGTGTTGAAGTCTCCCACTATTAATGTGTGGGTTTTTATGTTTTATTTAAGCTTTAATAATGTTTCTTTTACATATGTGGATACCCTTGTATTTGGGGCATAAATGTTCAGTTGTAACTTCATCTTGGTTGCTCTTTCCTGTGATGAGTATGTTGTTGCTGGAGGGCTTCTCTCCAGGTTCCCCAAGCCCCGCAGTCCCACAATCCACTTATAAAACAATCACTCAGACGCTTATATCACTTATAAACTGTATGGCCATGGCAGGCTTCCTGCTAACTGTTCTTTTATCTTAAATTAACCCATTTTTATAAATCTATATCTTGCCACGTGGCTGGTGGCTTACCGGCGTCTTTACAGGTTCCCTCTCCTGGCGGTGGCTGCAGTGTCTCTCCTCCTTCTTCCTGTTTCCCCAATTCTCCTCTCTCTTTGTCCCACCTATACTTCCTGCCTGGTCACTGGCCATCAGTGTTTTATTTATATAGAGTGGTATCCACAGCAGTATGTAATGTCCTTCTTGAACTTTTTTTAATGATTTTAGTTTGAAATCTATTTTGTTGGATATTATGATGGCTTCACAAGCTTGCTTTTTAAGACTATGTGATCGGAAATACTTTTCCCGATTCTGAGGTAGTGTCTATCTTTGAAATTGAGGTGTATTTCTTGTATGCAGCAGAAAGATGGGACTTGCTTTTGGATCCATTCTGTTAGCCCGTGTCTTTTTATAGTTGAATTAATTCCATTGAGATTAAGGGATGTTAATGAGAAGTGATTGCTAGTTCTCATTATCTTTTGGTGGTAGTGTGTGTATACTTCTTCACTGAGGTTTACTGCTGTGGGGTTACCTATTGGCTGTATTTTTATGGGTGTATCTGACCTCCTTAAGTTGGAATTTTCTCTCTAGTGCTTTCTGTAGGGCTGGATTTGTGGATAGGTATTTAAATCTGGTTTTGTCTTGGAATGTCTTGTTCACTCTGTCTATGATGATTGAAAATTTCGCTGGGTATATTTGTCTAGGCTGGCATCCATGGTCTCTTAGTGTCTGCATTATGTCTGTCCAGGTCCTTTCTGGCTTCAAAATCTCCATTGAGAAGTTGAGTGTTATTCTGATGGGTTTGCCTTTATAAGTCACTTGGCATTTTTCCTTTGCTGCTCTTAATATTCTCCCTTTATTGTGTAGGTTTAGTTGTTTATTATGTGGCAAGGGGACTTTTTTTTGGGGGGGGTCTAGTCTGTTTGGTGTTCTATAAGCTTCTTGTATCTTCATAGGCATTTCCTTCTTTAAGTTGAGAAAGTTTTCTTCTATAATCTTGTTGAATTTATTTTCTGTGCCTTCTAGTTGGTATTCTTCTCCTTCTTCTATCCCTATTATCCTTAGGATTGTTCTTTTCATGGTGTTCCAGATTTCTTGGATATTTTGATTTATGTTTTTGTTTTTTTTTTTTTTTTTTTTTTTGGCTTTGGTATTTTATTTGACCGATGAATCTGTTTCCTTTATTGTATCCTCTACACCAGAGATTCTCTCTTCCATCTCTTGAATTCTGTTGCTTATGCTTGCACCTGTGTTTCCTGTTCATTTACTCAGATTTTTTTTATTTCCAGCTTTCCCTGTGTTTTTTGTCTTCTTCATTGTTTCTATTTTCCTTTTCAGGTCTTGAACTGGTTCCCTCACCTCTTTACTGTTTAATTGCTTTTTCATGATTTGCTTTAAGGTATTTATTGATTTCTCCCATTTTTATGTGTCCTTTCCTCCATTTCTTTATAGATTTTTTTCCAATTTTTTGTTGGTCTTTTTCTCAGTTTCTTTATTGATTTCTACTTTTTTGTTTGTCTTTTCCTCAATTTCATTTTTTCTTGCAAGGCCTCTAGCATCTTCATGATGCTATTCTTAAGGTCACTTTCTTCTGCTTCTACCCTGTTATGTTCAGGTCTTGCTGTTGGAGAAGGTCTAGGTTCTGGTGATACCGTATTGTTCTTTATGTTGTTGTATGTACTTTTGCCTTGACATCAGCCCATCTCCTTCTCTAATAGGTATAAGAGGTGCCTGGGTCTGAGTTAGTTGCTGTTGGTCTACTTTGTGCTTGTTGCATCTGTGTCTCAGGGGGCTTCTCTGGGTCCAATCTTAGCTCTTGGTCTAATTGGAGCATGCAGATTCTGTGTCTCAAGTGCTTCTCTTGGGTCAACCCAAGCTAGTTGATTCTTTGTCTTTTCGGGGCTCTTAGTCCAGTCAGAACTGACAGATTCTGTATTTCAGGAAGCCTCCCTTGATCCAATGAGAGGTGGCAGATTCTACTTTTCAGAATGTCACTCTTGGTCTAATGAGTGCTTGCAGATTCCTTCTCTCTGGAAGCTATTCTTAGTCAAATGACAGCTCTTTGTCAAATGAGACCTGGCAGTTTGGTTTCCTAGCCTCAGGAAGTGGCTGTGGTCTCTGACAGATGGGTATGCAGTCAGGGCATGTAGATTGCAGGGTTGCTGGGGTTCTTGGTGAGGGTGGGGCCTTCTTGCAGGAGCCCTGCCTGCTGGCCAGCAACTGTGGCAGAGTTGGGCAGGTGTTCCTGGTAAATGGCTGTGTCCCAGCGGTGGGTCCTACGGGCAGGACTCACTGGGTGTGATCAGAGTCACTTACTTCTAGGTTAATGAGAACTGGTTGTTGGTTTCCAAACCTTAGGAAGTGGCTGGAGTCTCAGGCGGATTGGTATGGTGGCATGGTGTGTAAATTGCAGGGTCTCTATGTCGAATAAGAACTAGTGTTTGGTTTCCAAGCCCTGGTTTTCCCCCCTGGCTGGGGTCTCCAGCAGATGGGTATGGGGGCAGGGTGTGAGAATTGCAAGGTCTACTGGGGGATCTTGCTGATGGGTGCCTTCCTGCAGAAGCCCTTCCTGCTGGCCGGCAACTGGGGCAGACTCCATTAATCTTATATGTGAGATTAGAATGAATGGTCATGTTTAATTTATTATCACTTCTCTAATCAAGAGATTTCTTTTTTTTCAAATTTCGTCTTTATAATATCTGTTTTTGTTTGTTTCTTCTAAAATTTCTGTTTTATTTTCTAAAATTGTTCTACTATCCACAGCAATTTTTTTACACTAGGTCCTTTAATTAATTAATTAATTTAACTAAATTAATTAATTAATTTAATTAATTGCTCTGGGGAAGAGTTCCCCTACATTGACTGGGAATGACTGAACCAGGTTTGACATGGGGGCCTGTAAGAGGTCTCCTCCTAAGGTGTTTCCCAAAGGCAAAGGATTCCCCTTTCTGTTTCTTGTTGATCTGCATTCAGCAATCAAATGTTGGCCTTTTTTGACCTACTTCATACTCCAGAACTGAGGGTCCTTTTTTTTTTTTTTTTTTTTTTTTTTTTTGGTTTTTTGAGACAGGGTTTCTTTGTGTAGCTTTGCGCCTTTCCTGGAACTCACTTGGTAGACCAGGCTGGCCTCGAACTCACAGAGATCCGCCTGCCTCTGCCTCCCGAGTGCTGGGATTAAAGGCGTGCGCCACCACTGCCAGGCTGAGGGTCCTTTTGTTTAGATTATTCCTAGAAAAAAAAAAAAAAACATAGTTTCTATACAACCCTTTTAGGTGAACTTGTTTGCCACCATTAAAACACTTACATTTTGCTTTAATCCTCTAGAAATTCCCTCTCCTATCTTAGCATCATCATAGTTATAAGATTCAATAATTGAATGTATCTCAGATCCATTCCTCCAAGGATGCTTGATCTTCCTGTTAAAGGCCTAATTACCATTTTGCATTGTGACTAAGCATTTTCAAAAGCAAGAGATTCAATTATCATTTTCTAGCTCCTGAATTTGGTATCATTATATTTACAGCTGAAATCAGTCTTTGTAAAAAATTAGTGAAGTTTTCTTTTGGGCCCTGTATAACTTTGGTAAATGACTCAGTTCTCTTTCTGCCTTCTTCAGTTTTGTCCAGCTAGGGTGTGGTCATCACATAGAGACTATCTTTGTCCGTCAGCACGAACACCCTCTCTAACAAGTTGGCCTTGGGAGATTTCAATACCCCTAGGCCTGCTTCAATGGTCCTAGCTCCATCTTCCCACCAGGTCCTTCATTGCACTTGAAAACCACGCTCTAATACTGCTGCAACCATTTCTGTCCAGTCTTATGGGACAATTTTGTTACTAGTCATCCATTAATCTATCATCTGCTTCACAGAAGGTGAATGTATACTATACAAGACTTTCATTTCCTTAAATCTCCTGTAATCTAACATTTCCATAGGAATCCAGTCAGCTCTTACATAGCCTTGGGGATATCTGGCATTTGGCAGTTATTCCTGTAAAGTGACTGGATGAATTAAGGTAGGTTGTTTGGAAACCTTGGCCTATACCTTTCTAATTTTATAGTGTAATGATCACATTGGTTCTCCTCTAAATTCCTCTCTCTGTGTCTGAATATCTATATGATCCATTTTAATAAGTTTTCCTAAGGCCTGTATATTCATACTCATATCAACCAACATTTTAGAGATAATCCAGGAATTATCAAATTGATAGTAAGAATTATCAAAATGAAAATTAGCATTATATCAATTGCAGTTAACTTGATTATCCTTTCATTTAATTGTTTAATTTTTAAACTCTCCATGAAACTTAACTCCCTCCATGGCAATAGTTTTTCCCATTTTCAATTTGGGAAAAAACTCTGTCTTTTAACTAATTCTGCCCTTTAAGAATTCCCAATTTTCCCACCAAATCTCCTAATAATGGTAGTGAAGTGCTAGGCTGACTGTTGCTGTGTAGAACAGTAGAAGCCAGAGAAGGTGTCAAGGGAGCTACCTAGTATGAGAAGCCTGAGGAGGTGGTCTAGGGAAAGGCCACAACCCACCATAGAGAACAAGCAGAAGAGCAAGTCATCTGCATGGAAAACATGCTAAGGTAACAACTTCAGTGGTGTTTGCTATAGAGATGCTATAACAGAAAAATCCCAAACTAACTCAGAGGACTTGGGGAAAAAAAACTATCTCAGAAGGTGGTGGCTATGGCAGGAACCCCCAAGTGCAGCTCTGGCATGTGCTGGGGCCTACAAATCCCCAGTAAGTGGCCTTTTTGTGAATTTGTGTCCCAAAAGTTGGATGCCATTTGATAGATGATCCTATTTAATCTTAACAATAAAAATCTGGAGTCAGATATTGAGGATGAAAGCTGAAAAATCAGGGAAGCAGACCACCAACCACTAGAAACTTCTTATCTATGCAAGTCCTCAGAATGTTATATCCATTCCTGTCTCCACCTCCCTAGTGCTGGGGTTATATTTATGCACCACCAACACCTGGCTCTATTTCTCTTTTAGACTGATTCAATCTCATGTAGCCCAGGGTGGCCTTGAACTCCTGATTTTCTATCTTCCTTCTCTCAAGTGCAAGGATTAAAAGTGTGTGCCACCACTGACAGGCTTCTATGGTCAACTAGTGGCTAGCTCCACCCTCTGATCTCCAGTCATGCTTTGTTAGAACACAAACATACAACTGTAGGCACAACCCTCAAATCAAGGCTGGACAAGGCAACCCAATAGGAGGGAAAGGGTCCCAATAACAGACAAAGGAGTCAGAGAAACCCTAATCCATCTGTTATGAGTCCCTCAAAAACCAAAAGTTAAATAACAACTACTATGCAGGTTTCATGATTGTCACTTCAGACATTGTGAACCCCAATGAGGCCTATTAATTTAATAGGGCTCTGTTCTCCTGGTTTCCTTGACCCCTCTGGTTCCTACAATACTTCCTCCCTCTCTTCTGTGGGGTTCCCTGAGGTCCCTTTAATGTTTTGATATGGGTATCTGTATCTGGTCCCATCAGCTGCCAGAGAAAGTCTCTGATAACAATTGGAATAGGCACCAATATATGAGTATAGCAGAATATCATTAGAAATCATTTCTTTATTTTGGTCAGTCATATTTAGTTCAACCTAGGTCTCTGAGTATAGGGTAGTGTAGGGTTTGGACTCCTTCCTATAATATTGGCTTCCAGTTAGGCTGGTCATTGCTTAGGCACTTCCTCAAACTCTGGGTTGCCATGCTCCAGTATATCTTGCAAATAGGACAGATTGTAGGTCAAAAGTTTTGTGGTTGTGTTGGTGTCCCGGTCCCCAAACTGACAGTCTTTCCTGGTTACATAGTCTCCAAACTGTGAGTGATTGCATAGGTAACCTTCACATGTTCTAGGAAGTTTCCACTGTACTGTTTCCATATCATCCCATAAGTGCCCCACTATTCTAATTTTCTCTCCTGGAACTCTTTCCCTCTGTCCCTTCTTATTCCACATGATTCCTGCCGTTCTCATCCCACCTGACCCCAGAATAGTGCATTATATATATTTTTTCATCTTCCCAGGAGAACATTAATTTCCTTCTAGAATCCTACTTGATTCTTGGCATCTCTGAGTCTATAGATTGTAATGTGATTATCCTTTACTTAACAGCTAATATCTACTTATAAGTAAGTATATATCATATGTGTTTCTGGGTCCAGTTTGAAATAATCAGGATTATTTTTTAAGTTGCATCAATTTACCTTCAAATTCATGATTTCATTTTTCTTAACATCTTAATAATATAATAATCAAAATTCCAGTGTATAAATATACTGCAATTTCTTTATTCTATTTTTCTTTTCCTTGAGGGACATTCCAGTTTCTGGTTATTAAAAATAAAGTCACTATGAACATACTTGATCAAGTATCCTTGTGGTAGCATGGAGTATTTTTGGGTACTGGGTCTTATGTTATATCAACTCCCATATTTTCTAATGAAGCATCATATTGATTTCCATAGTAGCTATAAAATTTTTCTCTTACACCAGCAATGAGGGAGTGTTCCTCTTGCTCCACATCCTTCCCAACATGAGCTGTCACTTGTGCTTTTGATCTTAGCCATTCTGTCAAGTATACAATGGAATCTCAGTGTGGTTTTGATTTTCATTTCACTGAGGGCTAAAGATTTTGACCCTTTAAATATTTCTCAGCCATTTAAGCTTCCTTTGTTGAGAATTCTCTAATTATATTGGTACCCATTTTATTGAGTGCTGCTATTTCCTTAGTAGTTATAAGTTTAAGTTGTTTACCTGATCCTGATTTAACTTTGGTAAGTCATATCTATTGAGAAATTTACACATTACTTTTACTTTTTCAATTTTGTGGAGTACAGGTTTTTAAACTATTACCTAATGATTCTCTGGATTTCCTTGGTGTGTGTTGTTGTGTATACCTTTTCATTTCTGTATTTGTTAATTTGAATATTTCCACCAATCTTTATCTACTTTAGATAAAGTTTTGCCTGTCTTGTTGATTTTTCTCAGGAACAAATTTTTATTACATTGATTCCTTGTATCATTCTCTTTTTTCTATTTTATTTATACTAGCCCTCAATTTGATTATTTCCTGCTGTCTGCTTCTCTTGTGTGTTCTTACTTCTATTTTTTTTCTAGAGCTTTATCATATATTTTTAAGTTGCTAATATGAGATCTCCACATTTTTTATGAAGGTACCTAGTACAATGAACTTTCCTCTTAGCACATCTTTCATTGTACCCCATAAGTTTGGGAATGTTGTACATTCATTTTCATTGAATTCTAGCAAGTCTTTAATTTCTTTTTTCATTTCAGTCTTGACCCAGTGGTCATTCAGTAAACAGTTGTTGAGTTTCCATGAGTTTGTAAGTTTTCTATTTTTTCTGTCATTATTGAAAGCTACCTTTAATCTGTGATGGTACAGAATGCAGGATATTCCTTCAGTTTTGTTGTATATATTGAGACTTACAGTTGTGACCAAGTTTGTGATCTCTTTGGTAAAAAGTTTTATGAGGTGCTGAGAAAAAGCTGTACTCTTTTGTGTTTGGGTAAAATGTTCTGTAGACATATGTTAGGTCCATTTGATTTATAACTCTGTACTATCTAGCATTTCTTTGTTTAGTTTTTGTCTGGATGTATTGTCTTATGGTGAGAGTGGGCATTTAACTCCCACATGTGAAGGTCAATGTGTGGTTTAAGCTTTATTTATGATCCCTTTACAAATATGCATGACTTTTTGTTGGGGCATAGATATTAAGAGTTGAAAAGTCATCTAGGTGGAGTTTTCCTTTGATGAGAATGAAGTGTTCTTTCCATATCTTTTCATTAATTTTGATTTGAAGTCTATTTTCCTAGATATTAGAATGGCTACACTAACTTGTTTCTTAGGGCCATTTGCTTGGAAATTAGTTTTCCACCCTTTACTCCTAGGAAAAGTCTATCTTTGATATTGAGATATATTTCTGGTATGCAAGAGAAGAATGAGTCCTGTTTTCTCATTCATTTTGTTAGTCTTTGTCTTTTTATTAGAGAATTGAATAGATTGATATTGGGAATATTAATAACCAGTGATTGTTAGTTCCCATTATTTTATTGGTGGTGGTGAAAGAGAGAGAGAGAGAGAGAGAGAGAGAGAGAGAGAGAGAGAGAGAGAGAGAGAGAGAGAGAGAGAGTGTTTCCCTTTTTTGGTTTTGTTGGTGTGGGATTATTTATTTCCTGTGTTTTTTGTGAGTTTAACCTTGTATTGATTTTTTTCTCTCTTGTATCTTCTGTATAGCCCAATTTGTAGATAAATATTTATAAATTTGAGTATATCATGGACCATCTTGTTTTTCTCTGTCTATGGTGATTAAATCTTTACCTTGGTATAGTAGCCTGGATTGGCATCTGTTGATCTGTTGGCCTCTTAACATCTCCAGTACACCTGTCCAGACCCTTCAAACTTTTAGAATCTCTATTGAGAAGTTGTGCGCAATTCTAATAGTTCTACCTTTAAGTATTATTTTCTCTCTTTCTCTTGAAGGTTTTAAAATTCTTTATTTGTTTTATATGTTTAATGTTTTTGGTTATTATATGATGAGAAGACATTATTTTCTGGTTTAAACTCTTTAGTGTTTTGTTTTCTTCTTGCATTTTTTATAGGCATGTCTTTCTTTAGATTAATAAAATTTTGTACTATGATTTTTGTTGAAAGCATTTTCTGTGCCTTTGTGATGAGATTCTTCTATTAATATTATTCTTAGGTTTGTTCATTTCTTTGTGTCCATGATTGTTTGGATGTTTTGTGTCAGGTATCCTTGATTTTACATTTTCTTTGACTGATGTGTCTATTTTTTCTATTGTATCTTTAGTGCTTACAACTTTCTCTTATATCTCCTGTATTCTGTTGACAATGCTTGTGTCTGTATTTCTTGTTCATTTACCTAGATTTTCCATTTCCATAATTTCTGTCAGTTATCATTCTGTGTGCTGTGAATATGTGTGGATACCAGAGGATAATAAATAAAGCTGTTTTGGCCCATGCTAAGGCAGCTTAGAGACAGAGAGGAAATATAAGTGGAGATACAAAAAGAGAAAGGTGAGACAGGAGAAATGCATGCCTGCTGCTGAGGAAGCAACAAGATGTCAACAGAATGGTAATGGCATGGTTATGGACCAATGTGGCAAAACATAAATTAATAGGAATTGGTTGAATTGAGTTATAAGAGCTAGCTAGAAAGAAGCTTGAGCCATAGACCATACAGTTTATAATTAATATAAACCTCTGAGTAATTATTTTACAAGGGGCTGTGGGACCATGTGTGGGAGAGATTCATTTTGACCTCAGGGCTGGGCAGGACCAGAGAAACTTCTACAAATATTTGGCCACCCAATATTAAGCAATAGATTCCACCTAAATCCTGAAGGAACTTAAAAAGAGTTCCTAAAACTGAGGTAAGAACAGCTTCATAGTTCAAATATTTCATGCAGGCTCTGGTACAGAGACACAGCAGGACAGCTATTCGACATTTGAGCTTGAGCACATTTGGCAGATTCCAGCCATGGTACAAAGAGATATCTCCAATATTTCTCAGCATGCTACATGGCAGATTTATCGTTTTCTTTTTTTTTTTTTTTTCGAGACAGGGTTTCTCTGTGTAGCTTTGCGCCTTTCCTGGAACTCACTTGGTAGCCCAGGCTGGCCTCGAACTCACAGAGATCCGCCTGGCTCTGCCTCCCGAGTGCTGGGATTAAAGGCGTGCGCCACCACCGCCCGGCAAATTTATCGTTTTCTATAAAGATGCTTTGCTGTTAGCTGCTTTATGCAGGTATAGAACCACTGCTTCCCAGCCTTGGTGGTGATCATGGATCCCAGATGTGGTGGCAAAAATTCTTCCACCATGTTGGACAGGGTGAAGGCAGCGTCTAAGGTTCTAGTCATGCTGCAGCTTAAATCAATGTTCAAAAAAGATACACAATAAAAGGGATTCAGATGAAAAATACTGTAAACAGGTTACAGTGTGCTTAAAAATACACGTAGGCCTAAAAGGGTAAAGAAAATGTATAGTCATAAAAAATAAATATAAAGCTTTAAAATAATAAAGTCCTTAAAAGGGGGAATAAAATAACATAAAGAAAATGATCACATGAAAATGAAAATTACAGAAAGAATGTAGATATAGCATATTATTATATTGTCTTTGAGATTTTTAAATTCACAGACATATTTGATTATAGGAGCTAAGCTAAACCCATATATATATTTTAAAGGTATCTTGACTTCAAAATTTGTGTCTAAGGATATGTTTCATTGGAAAAGATGTTGTGCTCTTGTCTTCACAGAAGATGAGAACCTGTGGATTGCTCCTAGGGTTATATGTTTGATCAACCAAGACTCCCAGAAAGGTCTCCAATGAGAGCCATGGCCTAGATGATCCAACATCCAAAACAGCTTCAACGCAACTGACTAAGATGACCCCACATCATAGACTATGACTATAGCTAAGATTTATCAATAATTCTTAATTTTCTCAACACTTCCATAAGATTGCCAGTGCTCCCAATCAGCAGGAAATAGTATGGGAAGCTACATGCAAATTCACCAAAATATTGTTTATATTGTTTATTAATGTTTATATATATGTATGTATATATATACATATATATTCTATACTCTTGTTTAAGGTATTATTTTTATGAAGCTCATTTAAAATTGTAATATATCATTTAAAATACAGATTAATAATTAGTCATCTATGATAATCAAACTTTAGTCATGTTAGATAAGTTTTTTAGGGATATATAGATATATTTCAATTAGCTAGATAATCTTCAAACACTTCAAAGACCTAGAGAATATGGAATTTAAAATGTTTTTAAAAATTAGACTTTTCTGGACAGTGAAACACATCTGCTCTTGGCAGCACCAATTTACTTCAAAGAGGAAGATGGGCATCAAAGATACTCTATATGGAATTTATCTTATTGGCAAACCTGACCATTTGGGCAAGAGAGTGCTTTTTCTTGTATGTATTGACAGTATTTTGTATATACTGGCATATGCAGGACGCACTGAACTTTTCAAGGTGAGATGGTCCTTTGGGTTTCTGCTTTGCATAAGAATCTGCCAGACATTCTATAGGACATTTCGAGAAGCAAAGGAAGAACTTTGCCAGAATGGGCAGAACAGTCCTTAAAATTTCCTTCGTCACTGAAAGATATGCCAGAGACTCTAGGCCTGTAGGCTGAAGATAAATGCCCCAATGTTACAGAGGAACACTGGATGATTGTTCAGGCATTCAGATATCTCTTTCATTTCTAGAATTATGGAAGTTGCTTGCAATGCACTTCCTGCTTACTCAGGTAATATTATATCCTTCTGGGATCTTTGATGGATTTGAATGCTTGATAATTATAATTATAGTTTTTCTTAGTCATGATAAAAGATAAATTACATATAAAACTTTAGACTTACAAAAATAATATAAATGATAGAATATTTTAATTTTTCCAAATACAATTAGACTAGATATTGTAACTGTAATTCATGCTTGACAACTGTTTTGTTATATATAATTATACTATATTAAAGTTAAAACATTCCTTTTTAATAGACAGAATAGGGAAAGTGCTTTGGGACACCTTTCTGTATGCTGTGAATATGTGTGGCTCCAACTGGATAATTAAAAAATCTTCTTTGGCCTATGGCAAGACACTAAGAGACAGGTTTGAATTCCATGCAGAGATACAGGAATGAGAAAGGTGGGAAGATAGAGAAGCAAGCCTGCTGTCAAAGGAGGAACAAGATGTTAACAGACAGGTAACAGCATGGCCACGGTCCACGTGGCAAAACATAGATTTAATAGGAATGGGTTGAGTTAAGTTGTAAGAGCTAGCTAGCAAGAAGCTTAAGCCATAGGCCATACAGTTTCCAAATAATATATGCCTCTGAGTATCTTATAAGTGGGCTACAGGACAGTGGGTGAGAGAGATTCATCTAGACTTCGGGGCTGAGCAGGACCAGAGAAACTTCCCTCTACACATAATTCCCTCAGATTGTGTTTTCTTCATTGCTTCTATCTCCCTTTGCAGGTCTTATTTTTTTTTTCATTACCTTCCAGTATTTCTTTATTTTTCTTGGCTTTCATGGCTTTTTTTTAAAGGGATTGATTCACTTCTTTAGTGACATCTATCATCTTCATAAAGTTGATTTTAAGGTCTTTCTATTGTACTTCAATTGTGCTGGAATATTCAGGTCTTGCTCTAGTATAATAGCTGGACTCCAGTGGTCTTTTTTTTTTTATTTTATTCTGGTTGTTTTTTATTTTGTTCTTATGCGGCAATTAGGCATCTGGATTTTTGGTGATGTTTAGATGTAGGTACCAAATTTTGGGTTTATCTTTGTTAGATGGATGTTTTGTTCCCTTGTTAGGTTTCCTCTCTAGCTTTCTCCCCTTTGTTACCTGTGGATGAGTATCAGGTTTCCAAGCAAGTTAGTGGTTGGATTTCTGTTGGCTGTCATGATAGTCTCTTATTGAGCAGGGCGTCTCTTCCCAAGTAGGGCACAAAAGTTCTGACAGCAAGCATGGCTTCAGATCTGGCAAGAATCACTCCTCTGAGTTAGAGGCTAGTATATGGCAATGAAGAGTGGATAAGATTTGGAACTAGTGTTGGGGGTGAGGGCACAGAAAGAGTGGAGGAGGTTTCCAGTTTGGCAACCTACCTGGATATCTGGTGGCAGGTATAACCTCTATTCAAGAACGGAGTCTCTGCCAGAGTTGCAGGTAGGTTTATGATGGTGAGGAGGGAAGTGGGATTGGGAATAGTATCAGTGTAGTGGCACCAAGAAAGTGGAGGTGGGCAACCTGCCTGGTATTTTGCCAAGCATGGCCTGTGTTTGGGAAAGGGGGTCTGCTGGAGTTGGGAGCTGGGACACAACAATGAGGTGGGAAGAACAAGGTTTGTTTGGAGCTAGAGAGTAGGGAAAGTCTTCAGGGAGGTTGGCAACAAGAAGGCTACTGGCATGGACTATGGTTGGCAGGGTTGTCTGCAGGAGGGAACCAGGAGAGGGGTAAATTTTCTTGGCATGTGGCATACCTAGTTTCTGATAGGTGGAATCTTATTTTAATAGGTTGTGTCTGCTGGAAGGAACCAAGAGAGTGAGGGAGATCTGAGAACAGCTCCCCTACCTGGTCCTATTTTCTTCATTTTTTTCTTCTTTCATATTTTATATATTCTAGGGATTAAGAAACTATATAGCTTTCAAAGATTCTTTCACAGTCTATGTCCTTTTTTTTAAAACTCATTCGATTGTTTAGTTTTTTCATAACATTTAAATCTGAGTATTCAAAAATTTCTCAACTAGGTGTAAGACTGTTACTTGGGAAACAGTAAGATTGTATTCTTACCAATTATTCAAACCAATTCTTGCATCATTTACTTAAGATAGATAGATACCACTTAAATGTCACATAATGCTTCATAGTCTTTCTTTTTCTGTAGGGTAAAATAAAGTTCTATGCCAAAATTGCAGACCTATAAGATATTCTTCCCATGGTATTGAATAATATAATACTATGAGAATATGTGCTTAAAATTTTAGTGCTCTAACAAAAGAGTAGATGCTGACAGACATCAGTAATATTGCAGGTTATTCTTAATGTTGAAATTAAATATCCTAAGTGTGTTTTTAAATATCATATATCTGAATAAATCCTTGCACCAAAATATCAATACTATGTATAATGACATGAAGAATCATTTTCATAATCTTTCATAGACCTAAACCAATAAGAAATTTAGTAAATTAATAAGTAATTTTAGTGATTTAGATGAATTAGACATCAATTAAAATAATCAAGATAATAAATACATAAGAATGGAGTCAAAATATTTACTTTTAGCACTTTATATTTCTACATAGAAAGAATGATTTTGTTTTGCACTCAAAAAGTCCATCCAGTATGTAAAGAATTTAAAATATGATAATGAGTTTAATTATGCTCTAATGTTGATGCTGAAAACTTCAAATAAAAATGTCTCTTAGCAGTTTTAGAAACACAAATAAAGAAATACTCCAAATAATGTTGTAAATGACACACAAAAGAGAATTAACTTTTTGACAAAGATAATTAATACATTAGATAAACCATTGTCTTATATTACATTGCCTTCACGAAAATAAAGGTACATCTTTTATTTATCCTGTGCATATAAAGGAAGCTATATCATTAGGGAGCCATTTTAAATCCTGTGATGTTTCAAAACAGTTCAATCAATAAAAAAAGCAAATGAGAACCAGAAAAATAGGAAAACACTTCCTTACTACATAAACAAATTTAGTTATATTTATAAATAAATCTACATTTATTGTAAAATAGGTTTATTTTGGTTAATATTTATGAAGAATGAAGTTAGTTCTAGACTTTCATAGTCAAGAATCTTACTTAAATCAATTCTTTTCAAAGTTCAAGTTAACTGATATTAGGATCCAGTTTCCAAAAGCAAAAATCATTCAAAATTCTCAGTGAAATTTCCAAATTAACATGACATTTACTGATCATTGTTCCTCCAATAAGTCCTTCATTAACCTAAACAAGAACAAGTCCTTGCCACCAAATAAAAAGCTAATAAGTAATGGATGATAGAAATTATTGCTAATCCTACTATTCTCATGTTTTTTGTACAGGGAGAACATTTTTACTTATCAAGCTCACAATTTTATAATACTTGAGTGTCTAATTACACTAAAACTACTGTCAAAAATTCAATATTTTTCATTTCTTATAATAAGTTGAAGATTCTCTAAAAATATGTTAATCTAATTTTTGTAATACTAACATCTAACTAACGTATTTATGTAACAGTTTCCTAGGGTTTGCAAATAGGTGAGAAAACATCTTGTTCTTTTATATGTGAAAATCATGAGAGAATATAGTATCAAATCTTATGTTCTACCAATGTAGAAATTGACAGTGGAAAAAAAGAGTATACTTCATATTAATTTATTTTTATTTTTGAATATTCCAGTTGATAAATAAGTGCAAAATATTGTTACTAGTTAATTTTCCCTTTAAGATAAAGACAATGAACAAATATCTGAGAAAAGAATTCATATTTCTACTGTCTTATGAATGTCAAATAAAGAATGTCTTTATAAATTTTGAGGGTACCAGAATGAATAATGGATAGATTTTCCTTTTAAACATTTTATAAAAAAAATAAGTAAAATGAGGAATAGATATGTGATATTGGAATTACTCTCATATATAATTTGAGGATAAAAGATTTTCACAAATCTGAATCAAGAGCTAGAGAAATGGTTTAGTGTATAAGAGTAAATGCTTTTAAAGTTAGAAGGTAAATTCAAACCATTAACAATCATGTAAAATGCCAGGAGTAACCATAGATGTCTATAATCCCAGCATTGTCAATGCTCGTTGAGACTTGATGAGCCATATAATTGATCCAGGTTCATAGAGAGTCCCTCCCTTAACAATGTAGCATGTAATAGAGAAAAACAATTAACACCTTGATCTGGCTTCTGCACACATGCAGGGGTGACAAAATCCACCTACACATATGCATATGTTACACATACATACATCATCTATAAACACATAATAATAATTAAAATAAAAGCATAATATTATATTTTTAACTGTAAACATTTAGTTATTTTTCAGTTTTAGAGGTTTCAGTCGTGATCCAAGATCTGTTTCTTTAGATCCTGTAGTACACAGTACATCAGGGTAGGGGCCAGTGAGGTAAAAAGCTGCTCATGAATGTAAATGAGGAGCAATGAGAAAGGAACATAACCTTAATCAATTTCATCAAGTACATGACTCACGACAATAAGATATTACCTCTTAAAGATTATACCACCTTCCTATGTTCTCACATGCTGGAGATCAAGCCCTTAACACAGAGCTTTTTATAGATATTTATCCAAGCATTAGCAGAAGACAAATTTTACTAGAATTAAATGTGTCGATAAGTGAAGAAAGTACAAAGAAAGAGACTTCAACATAACAGTTCCCAAGCACTAACATACCGAGGCCTATAGTCAACATTATACTCAATGGAGAAAAAAATCACTTCAATTCCACTAAAATCAAATTGTACCATTTGTAGAAAAAAAGATATGCATGGTATATGTACTTACTTAAAACAGTGCACAATCTTAACATTAAAGTGATCTTATTTCCAGATGGTACGTTTATATATACAAGGAGTCCAAAGAATCCATAAGAAAAGTTTTTTTGATCAGACAAACACTTTTAGCAAGGTGCCAAGATACAAAATTAATGTATAAATCAACTGCCTTTCTGTATATCAATGACAAACAAGAAGGGAAAAAAATCAGAGAAACAATTCCAGTCACAGCTATCTTAATAAATAACTTGAGATAAACCTGACCAAGGAAGTGAAAGACCTATGTAATGAAACCTATCAAACATCAAAGTAAGAAATTGAAGAAGACATCAAAAAGTGGGAATGACTATTATAATTATAGATTGGTGGAATTAATATTGTGAAATGCCTATAATACCAAAAGAAATTTACAGATCCAATGCAATCTTCATCAAGTCCTCCAAGTAATTCTTTATAGAAACAGGAAAATTGCCTTAAAATTCATACTGATGCAAAAAAGACCCCAGATAGACAAGGGAATCCTGAATTAAAACATTAGAGATATGACATTGCCTATCTTTGGGTTTATTAAATAGAAACACAATGCAAAATTAGCATGTATTGACAAAAATTCATACATATCAATTAAAGGAATATAAGTTCCTTATATAAACCCATACAGCTATAGCCACCTGATTTTTGAGTGTGACACACATAAACAAAATTAACATTAATAGGAAGAAACTCTTTGTAACAAATGATGCTGGGAATATTGGATATTCATATACAGATAATAATATAAGATGCAAAGCTCTGAAACTTATAGAATAAAAATAGGAAAAACATTTCAATATATTTTATTTGCATTGAAAGGGACATTCCAGTTAACCCAAAATAATGCTAATGATTAGCTTGTGACACTAAAAAGCTTCTTCATAGCAAGAAAATCACTTAAGTAAATATAAAGGCTATAAAGTTGAAAAATTTCTGCTAGCCATCGAACTGACAGAAGATTAAAATTTAGAACTTTCAGGGAATATAAGAAGCTAAATTAAAAAGAAAAACAATGGTAAATAATCTGTCAATAAATAGACTCATAACATGAGCAAACAGCTCTCAAAAGACAAAAAATAAATCACAAATATATGTGTAAAAATCTTAATATTATTAGCCACTATTGAAATATAACAATGCTAACCCAGTGGAAGATATAGACAAGAGAGGAAGTATGATGCATTGCTGGTGGGAATGCAACCTTGTCCAGCCAATATAAAAATCAGTATTGTGATTATTCAAGCTAGATGTGCAGCTAATTATGACCTAACTTCCTTACTTCTTAGTTGTTAGGTATTTACTCAATGGAGTTAAATTCACATAATCAATAGGTACTTCAACATCAATGTTCATTGCAATACTATTCTCAAACTATGAGCATGAGAATATTTTTTTAGATATAAATAATGAATTTTCCATTCACAGAAAAAGTAAGTGTAGCTTTAAATTATCATATTGGGTGAATCAATTCAGTGTCATTAAATAAACATTGCATTTTATCTGATTTTTCTCTCTAGTTTTCATATATACATATAAAGGTCATATGTAAAATCATATTTTATGTGTGTGAAAATCAAAATAAAACTATACAGAGAAACAAAACCACTGAAAGGTAGGACTGGGAAGAGAGAAGAGACAGAGCCTAAGGGGGAATATGTTAGTTTTCCAGAAAATGTCTTAAAACAATACAGTATAATAAGATAAACAAAATATGAAGGAAGGAAGGAAGGAAGGAAGGAAGGAAGGAAGGAAGGAAGGGAGGAGGGAGGGAGGGAGGGAGGGAAGGAAGGAAGGAAGGAAGGAAGGAAGGAATAAAACAGAAATAAGCAGTCAAGTTGTTATCAGACTCTAGAGCAATGATTATATCAGAAGACATTGAGTTAATTTTACAGATAAAAACCCTATAAACTAAAGCTACTGTATGCTGAAAAATATTTTCTATGTAATTTATCTTACATAAAACTCTATAATCAAATAAAAGGAATCTTTTTAATGAGATTCTTTCTTGACAACAATAATGGGTACAGAACTAATAACACTATTGCTGTTCCTAAAACACAGCAAGCTTACATACAGATGAAAGAAGAGTTATTGTTTTAAGTTACTAATTCTTATTTGTATGCTGTGTTGTAGTCACAAAGACTTACAAAATTGTGAGAATTGTGTGTGGAAAGTTTGAAAAAAATATCATATTCCTACCAGTAGTTTCCTCAGAGCAAACCAACACTATTGGCCCTCCATTTGATTTTCCAGCCCCTCAGAATTTCAGAAAATAAATTTCTACCATTTAAGCCACCCAGCCTGGGATATTGTGCAGTGGAATCCCTAAGAAACTAGTAAAGAGACAGTCATGCCTGCTCCTGAAATCAGCTCTGGCTACTGAGTGAAATTATTGTTCCTGCTATTCTACCTCACATGATTAGTTGCACAACTGTTTTCCTAAGAACACAATCTTTCTTCAGTACACTTGGTTTTCCCCCCACTCCATTAATTATTAATTAGAAAGGAGTTTAAAATAAATATTGCCATTATTCATTCACTATTAAGATAAAACAACACTACTTATGAGTATTTGTAAAAAAAAATCATTGATTTATTGTACATATGTGTCTATGTATATGTCACAAAGTATACATCAACGCACAACTCATAATAATCGTGTCTCTTGTTTCACCATGTTGGTTACAGCGATCAAACTCAAGTCATCAGGCTTGGCAGCAAGTGCTTTTACCAGATGAGCCATCTTGACATGAGAAACTCTAAGACAATTTGTAGTAGAAATATTTGAGAACAATGTTGCAAGTCCATATTTCTTTCTTTGGTACAAACAGATATGATTAAATGTTTCAAGAAATTGCAATTTATCATGTATAAACAAGTGTAGTAAAAGTTAATCTGTAGTTTTAATGTTAACCTTTATTACTTATGCAACAAACTAATAGAATATTCATTGGGTAATGAAGAATGTAAGACAGACTGTCTCCAAACAAGGAAGAGAAGAAAAATGCACTTTAGTCATACAATCCTACCTCCCCAATAAAATAACAAACAAAATCAGATAGCTCAAATTGATGGCTGTGCA
Source organism: Peromyscus leucopus (assembly GCF_004664715.2). Lineage (NCBI taxonomy): Eukaryota > Metazoa > Chordata > Mammalia > Rodentia > Cricetidae > Peromyscus > Peromyscus leucopus. The sequence goes on along the minus strand of NC_051076.1, from coordinate 88,873,286 downwards.
GAGTCCTGGTTAACAAGGATGCTTGCACAAAAGAACACAGACACATTTTTTTTTTTTTTGTCTCAGACCACTGAAATTTAAAGAATTATGAGTGGCTATTGATTTCAAAGAGATGAACATAAGAAGCTGCTGCACAACAGATTTACAAAACTCACAAAAGACAAACACAAAAGAACTTTTACTAACAAGGCTTCATTCAGGCAGGTTCTCTTTTCTGATAATATTTTTGATTTTGACATTCAATTTCCAGTAAAATGAAACTATGACTAAGAAAAAACATGTAACTTATAACCTTGATGTGAATGTGGTTAATATAATATTTATTTCAGCATGCTTTGATCTAATGTGACCTACAATATGAACTGTGTGGTAGATAGGCTCCCTATTCCCCATGTTCAGTGGTTAGAAACCACTATGCCTTAGTAAAAATATTATCTTAAAAAGAAAGTCATAAAGTACTCTTCTGAAAGCATAATTTTAAAATAAAACTGGTTGAATGTCATATGCTCAATTATCATGGATCATATGAAAATTCTAATCTAAGATAATATACTAATAACATTCAACTTATTGTTAAATAAAGTAAATTGTAATCAATGCATTTGAGTCTCTTTCTTAAAATAAATAATACATGTTGACACATAATGATTAACTTCAAACTTAACAAAGTCTCTTGGGAAGATAAATATCATGATATAAATCTTACTATGAATATATTCTGATATACTTTTAATGATAGTTAAAAATGGTATGAAAATTGTTCTATCTTCTGTTAGCTGAAAAATATTGTCAGTTAAAAGCTACATATACAACTAATAATTAAATATAAGCAAAGAGCTACTTCACACAGTTTCCTGGATTTCATATAATCACTGTTTAAAATATAGAATTATATTTCCTTACCAATCAAAATGGTATTTCTGGTGTTTTTAGGTGGAATGGTTCTAAGGATGGAACCATTAATTTTTTACTTCCTAAATAAGTGCTGTACCACTGAGAGATATCCCTGTCTCCTTTATCTTAAAGGGTGCTAACGCATTAATTGTAAAACTAAATAAGAAATATATAAGACTGAATTACATTTTTACAGCACCACAGAATGCTGAATACTTTATTTCTTTGTTTTCCTTGATACTATTTATTCTTAATAAATGCATATTTCATTTTTGTGACAATTTACTGAACAATGGATAGCTATCATGTGCCAATCACAATTTTAGGTATTGAGATTGTACTTGCAAACTAGATAAAAGAAATATGCCTTCTGCATTCAAGTAAGGAAGAAATAGATAAAAGGGTAATCAATAACTCAGATGAGAGGTTAAGAGAAGGGAAAGACTAATCAATTTTCTATTTTTTACTATTTGAGGATTTCATAAATTCCTACAAGTTTTTTAATTTTTTTTGTTTTTTTTTTCTCTGAGAATTTTGAACACTATTTTGTTGTGGACTAGAATATTTGTATATATTTTTAATTGTGTAAAGACATGCTACATGTTTATGTTGCTTTTGTTTAACAAAAGATGGGTTGCTGCTACCATGCCTGTCTAAGGTACCTGAATGGTCTAGAAAATAAGCTGAATGGCCATTAGCTAGAGAGAGGAGTGACAGGCATGGCTGGTGACCAGAGTGAAAAGAAGAGCCTGCCAAAGCCAAACCATTCAGGACCAGCCAGCCAAGGGTCAACCAGCCAGACAATGAGGAACCAGGAAAGCAGGATGGACAACATGTTGATCAGGCAAACTAGCCTTGGGACAGTTTGTACATTAATAGAATTGGGATAATTTAAGTTAAAAAAGCTCACTAGAAACAAGCCTAAAGCTTAATAATAAGTCTTCCCGTCATGATTTATGGGCTGGCAGTCCAATAAAGTCTGCTAAAATATTTTGATCATGTCTATTACCCTCTGTCAATTTTGTTCAGATCTTCTGTATTTCCCTTCCTACTCATCTTCAAGGGTTTTTTTCTAAACAAAAAAGCACACAAAATAAAACTAGAAGACAAGGAATCTAGTCTGTGTTGGTTTATTACTTTTCTTTGTTGGGTCTGTCCCTGGAGTGTGGTTGTTAAACAGATGTTATTTCATTGAAGAAAAGTGACTTTCTATCACCTAGCTACAATCACATCCCAATAACATTTGAGGTAAGACTTCATGCCTACCCATTTTCTTTCATGTTGGAATTTTGTCTGATTTGAACAGGCTTGTGCGTACATGTTGCTACAGTCTCTGTGAGTTCATGTGTACATCTCTGTTATATTTGGAAATTAGTATTTTCTTAAATTTGTCCATCATCTCTAGTTCTTACAATCTTTCTTCTCCCTCTTCTCTATAGATCCCTGTGCCTTGGGAGGGGGAACTTTATATGGACATCATATTTTCATTGAGCATTCCAATATGTCTTATTTTTTGCACATTAATTTGTTGTGAGTTTCTGTGGAAGCTACAAACTAGTTTAATAACAAGCTCTGCTCATGAGAGTTGGGTGATGATCTGATCTATTGATATAGCAATATATCACTCAAAGTTCTTTTACAGATAAATTTACATAACAGAATAATAGTAGGAAGCTTTCTCTAAGTGCCTGTGAACCTAGTTTCAGATACTTGGCAACATTAATAGTGCCAGTATGGATTCTATCTCATGGAGAAAATCGTAAAACCAATTGAAAAGTGATTGGTTATTTCCATCACATTCATAACACAATTGTACACATGGGCATATTTTGACAGGCATTCCATTATTGTAGTTTTCCAGGTTCATAGCTGGGTAAGTTTGATGATTGCTTTTCTCCTCTGATTGTGTCCTTAAAACCTTACAGCACTAAAAACACTATGCAGTATGAATAAATCTTACATTAAAATACCAACTATATTTCTCCATGTTCTATGACATACATATGAGATGACTTCACAATTAGGGACTTATGATCAAGCTCTAAAGGTTAAGGAGTATCATTGGCAGTCAACTGTAATGTTTGAGGATCAATGAGACCCCTACAACTCAATACAAGGTAGCCGATTTATAATCCTGGGGTTTTTATTTGATAGTGAATGTAAGTTAGAGTGTTTTACCCCATTATTGGTAACTCCATTTAAATCACACACACACACACACACACACACACACACACACACACACACACATTCATTTTAGAAAGTTTCTTCAGGTAGTAGATTTCAAAATGCTTTACTACTGCATATGCATGTCTGCTGTGAATACTTCTCTCTATAAATAAAACACTGATTGGCCAGTAGCCAGGCAGGAAGTATAGGTGGCACAAGCAGAGAAGAGAATTCTGGTAAGTGGAAGGCTGAGGATGAGAGACACTGCCAGATACTGCCAGCTGCTGCCATGGAAAACGAGATGTAAAGTACAGGTAAGCCATGAGCCATGTGGCAACTTATAGATTAATAGAAATGGGTTAATTTAAGATAAAAGAACAATATAACAAGAAGCCTGCCATGGCCATACAGTTTATAAGTAATATAAGTGTCTGAATGATTATTTTATACATGGTTTGTGGGACTGCAGGGGCTTGGTGGGACCCAGAGAGGAAACTCCAGCTACACATGTCCATACTCCATTCTTTATACTTGCTTCCCACATCTAATCTCATCTAATTCTTCTTATGTCATTGTTCTGATTTTCTGCTTTTATTACATGTATTCTATCCATACTGTTTGATATCTCTGCAACCACAGTCTCTTAGTAATTTTCTGACTTTTATGAATACTCTATTTTATAAATGGGTTGTATATATTCAAAGCTAAAACTCCATATGAAGGACAATTTTCATTGATATTTTTGGGGCTAGATTACTTCGCTTAGACTAATTGTTTCAAGTTCTATCCATTTGCCTGTGAGTTTCATAATTTACTTTTATTGACAAATGAATAATATTCTGTTTTGCATATGTACTACATTTTCATTACCTATTTATTGCCCATTGCACATCTAGTCTGTTCCATCCCCTTGGTGAATGTGAATAGGGTACCAATGAACAGGTATGAGAAAGTAAAGAATTTGAGGTGTGAATTGTGCATTAATGAGATTCTCTTATTTCTGGATTACCAACTGGTCATGTATAATCATTAGAAAAGAGGTTCTGGTTAATTTTTTGTCAACTCAATATAAGTTGTTCATCAGGGAAGAGAAACCTCAATTGAGAAAATGCCTCTATGAGAGTATCTGGCAGTATTTCTAAGCTAATGACTGATTTGTGGCAGTGCAGCCTATATTAGGTGGTATAATTCCAAGGAAGGTGGTCCTAATTTTATAAGAAAGCAAACTGGGCAAGTCATGAAACAAGATAGTAAGAAGTATTCCTCTGTGGACTCTGAAAAGTTCCTGCTTCTAGGTGCCTACTTTGAGTTCCTGCCCTAACTTCTCTCGGTGATGGGCAATTATCAGAAAATGCAAGTTTCTATTTCCTTTCATCTTGGTTGGTGTTAAATCACAGTAATGGAAATCAAACTAAGACAAAAATATAATAAAAATTTAGCCATTTAAGTGCTTTATAAAGACATGGTGATGACTTAGGGTAGAATATTCAGAGGGAGGCTGAAATAGTTCATCATATACAGACTATAGAACAGAAAATTTGCGTTAGAGAGGTGGCTCAGAGATGAAGAGCTCCTTCTACTTTTGCAAAGGACCTGCACAAACATGGTGGCTCAGAAGTACTTCTAACTTTAACTCTAGGGGATCTGATTTCCTTTTTTATCTCCATGGACACTGCAGGCATGTGATGTATTTGCATATATTCTGGCAAATTACTGGTAGATATAAAAAAATCAATTCTTTAAAAAAATAAGAGTAGATGGAATAGGATTTATGGCTATAAGTGATGGGAAAAGCCATCTTAAAAGTCAACTGAAATGTTAAAAAATGAATTTATCAGCAATGAGAAAGTTCAGTCTTCTATCTAGAATAGATTTGGAGATAAAAGACAAACACAATGGAAAGGCCATTGTACTTATAGGCCTAATTCTCAAGTCTGACATAAGGGCATTTGGGAGTATTTGAGAGGATGATCTTGCAAGGCACTATCAGAGGAGAGATAGTTGACAAATCTGTTAGAAGAATGAGTAATTTTATTTTTAACATGTCAGTAGTTTGCAGCCAATGTAGCCAAGGACTTACTGGAAATGGATGAGGGAAAGTAAAAGAAAGTAATGTTATAGAATCTGAATGGTTGCAGTGTATCCAAAGGTACTAACCATTCTACTTGATGCTGGTATATTGGTAAGGCAATAACTCAGGAAAGATACTGGAATATTACCCATCTATAGACCACTCTTTTTTAATAGCGATAATGCCAGTGAAAAGACAAAAATATCAAAAAGGGCATATTGGGGAAAAAAGAAAAATCCTAGGCAGCATAGGTTTTTCTAGACTGTATTTTATCACATAGATTAGAAAGATAATGAGGTCGCTGATAATAGGCATTGCAGTTTATGAAAATATTTAGAACTTTTTTGCAGATAGAATAAAATAGTAAAATAGAAGAATAGTCATTAGTTGGTACAAATGATCAAATAGAAAAAGGAAGAATGACAGAAAAGACAAGAGTACACTTAATGCTGAAATACCATATGCATTAACAAGGGAGAGGAGAAGTAATTCATTGACTAATGGAAATATGGTTTTTTGGTTGTATTTGGACACAAACTTCCTACCTCATTTTATGAGCAAAATCACTCAGATTTGGGGGACAACTCTATCTTTTCCTTCAATTAAATGAATTCTATTCTCCTTTTATTTAGACAGTTTTGAATAAAGACATTCCTGCCAAGTTATTTTTTTTTAATCTATTGAAACTTTTTCACTAACATCTGGGAAACCGAGTGTTGAATAGGCCAGACACTCTCACTAGAGCTGGATCAAGGCAATTAAGAATTTACGATACTACGTACTTATGATTTTTCAAGTATGGCTTATTGGCAAATGTGAGATTTTTTTCCTAGCACAGTCCACTGAGATAAATGTGGGTGAATACTTGCCAGGGAATTGAATGATATTCAGATGTTTAATGTCTTTGTTTATTCCTTCCAACCTTATACTTAGAAAGAAATACTGAAATAAAATAGGCTCTATCCTCAGAACTTGGGAGGATCCCAAATCTGAACATATTAGAGGGCATCTTCCTTCTGGAAAAGTACTGAGATCCTGAATACAGAGTTTCAACCTAATATATTATCATTTGCAAGACATTTAGCAGGACAATTTTCACAAATTTGTCAAGGCAAAGTAGAATTAATATTTTCCCCCTAAATTAATGAAGTCTGTAGCACAAGGATATTCTATTTATACCTTCACTTTCTATATTTACATGTGACATTTATGATTTTGATTTAAAGTATAAAGGCATGTTATGATCAATATTTTCTAAAAAGTTATCACTGTACTTCTCTTGGTATTTGACTTTAAAATATTCTCAATGTGTAAAACAATAGCTTTAAATTCAATTTTATTTAATTTTATTTATCTAAACTTTAGGTGCATAATCTTCAGGTGATAAATTATCTTAGCTGAACAACTCAGAAATTGAAAATATTTCTGTGACTGTGAAGATAGCTTAGTTGGTGATATGTTTGTCAGGCAGCACATAGACCCAAGTTTAAACTCCAGAATCTTTTTTAAAAAGGCAAGCATCATGGAGTATGCTTGTAATTTTAGTGTTGACTAATGAAGCATGGCAGGCTAATTTATAAATTAAAGACTACTGAGAAAATCCATATATATATATATATATATATATATATATATATATATATATATACATACAAATAGCTAGACAACATATGAGAAATGACACCCTGGTTGTCTACAGAAATCTGATTGCCTGGCAGTTTGTCTTAAGTACACTGTCATGTAAGATAAATTGCTAAACAGTCTTATTAATAAAAAAAAAAAAAACTGGAGCCAGATACTGGGGCTAAAACTGAGAGATCAAAGGAACAGGACAAGCCACAGACAACTTCACCTCACTGACACCTAAGTCTCCAAAGAGAGCTGCTTCCTGTATACCCATGCTTATATACCTTTCTGTCCCTGAATTCTCACTTCCACTCTCTGCCCAGATACATCACTTTCAGTACCTGCCCAGCTCTGTCACTTCCTATTTGTCTGTACAGACCTCCAGAACTTTATGGATAACTAATGCTGAAATTCAAAGGGTGTGCTACCATGCCTGGTTCTGTTACCAGTGTAGCTTTGAACTCACAGAGATCTGAATGGATCTCTGCCCCTGAATGCTAGGAATAAAGACAAGTGCTACCATTGCCTAACTTCTATGTTTACTATAATGGCTGGGGTTTTCCTCTGAACCTAAGATAAGTTTTATTAGGATGCACAATATTTTGGGAGATACAATATATCACCACATTGTCATGTAAATTAACTGCACATACTGAAGGAAGGGAGGGAGGAAGAAAAAGGAGAGAGAGAGGGTGGAGGGAGAGAGGAAGAAAAAGGAGAAAGAGAGGAGGGAGGAAGGAAGGAAAGAAAGAAAGAAAGAATAAAAGAAAAAAGAAAGAAGGTAGGAAGGAAGAAAGAAAAAGAAAAGAAACAAGCAAACACAAAGTTCTATCATTACAGAAGTGGAAAGTCTTATTTAGCAAATATAGTTAATACCATATTATATAACATGAATATGTGACAAAATGTAGGAGACATTAGGGGAACTGGAAGGGATAGGGGGTAGTAGAAATAATGTAAATATATATGAATTTTTGAAACAAAAAATATTTTTAAAAGTTAATGAAGTTTATTTTTATAATACATAGGATTCCCATAAATATTTAAAAAGCAGTTTTAGCCATAGAATATATCCATTTATAACAATTACACAAGTTATCAACATTTTAAACTAACTGTTATCTACCAAAAAAAGAAAATATATGTTGAAATTAATTTCACAAAGGGGGCTTTCTTATTTAAAAATTGCCAGGGCATTGAATGTGTTCATTTACTAAAGGTCCTGGTTATAATGATGTAAACTAGATATTTTAGTGCCTATATCTTTTTCCAGTCTACTGAGGAACATAAATATCAAAGCATAGGTTTTCTGTCAGTGATATTATTAATAGAAAGGATTAATAAAATGTATCTTTCATGAGTCTGAGGAGGTAGATCAATAGATAAAGTGTCTGCCACAGAAGAGGAAGGGCCTGAATTTGGATCACTTGAATTAATGTTAAGTGCCTTGGCAGTAATATGGTCCTGTAACTAGAGAATGGTAGGCTGTAGACAAGTAGATTCCTGGAACTCCTTGACCAGGCAGCCATGAAGAATGCATCAGCTTCAGGATCAGAAAGAGACCTTGTCTCAAAAACTAAATGTCGGTAGAATTGTGGAAAAATACCAAATTCTACCACACACATACACCCCTGCGATAATCTGTGGATGCACCTACACTAACAAGTTTATATATCACTTACACACAACACAGCATATCACTTACATAAACATGCCTACAATAACTATATAGATAGATGATAGATAGATAGATAGATAAATATAGATGTAGATATAAAGCCTATGTATAACACATTATCACTAGCACAAATACACAGAGAAAAATGTACACCAAAATTAATCTTGTAATGTCAAGTTGCAAATGTTTTGTTAATTAATGAAGAAGCCTTTATATCTTTCATGTTTTTATTGTTAAAACATTGTTAGAAGTAATAAGAAGGCATGCACAGTGGTGAATTGCTGCAATTTTAGCAAATAACATGCTGAAGCTTTTGTCACATCACAAACAAAGCAAAAAAGACAAACAAATACCAAAAAAGGTAAAAATGAAGTGATATTACTTGGAAACACTAGTATCCAGCCAATGAATGTTGCTTGGATGGCAGGTTTGCTCAAATAATTTCTCTTTTTTATGTTTTAATCTTTGTTACCCTTTTGTGCAATCTAATGTAGACAATATTTTAGATTAAAACAACTTCATTGATTCACATATAAATCAAATACAGACCTTCTCACTTATGAAAGTTTTGGTATACCTTGTCAGATGAATTGCCTTCTGAATAAATGCTTAGTAACTTCTAGGTGTGGAACATAAATAATATTCACCCTTTTATCTTTAACTTCATCATTAATGTTGAGCTTGAAAATCCCTTTTTTATTGCCATGAAGGCATGCTGCAATAATTCACATATATACCATTCCTTAGCTTAGTTTTAATCAGTTGAGTTCAGGCTCAGCTTGATTCTTGGGCATCCTTTGATTTCAGGTGATCATTAATCTTATCCTAACTGAGTCAAATCATTTCCAAAGGCACTTTCACTGCATTTATATTAAGAAACTTGATCATACAGAGTTGATGTTTGTTCCACTTTGATTTAAAGTTCATCCTTAATCAGTTCTAAGTTAGATATTCTGCAGATTTCATCACTGATGAGAAATTGCATTCCCCTGTATCCTTTTTTTTAACCTTCCTTCCATTTAGATGCCAAAAGACTTAATAAATTCATTATTGCTGAAAGAAAACAGAACATTCTTTATTTTGTATCACAGATATTTAAGACTTCATGGTCTATAAACACAAAGATTATGAAATAAATTATAGAAAAAATAATCTCACAAATAGAGATGTCATTATATATTAATATATAATAACTTATAAAAGTTAATATGATTTTTATATATAATCTTTTATGAAAATGTTATTTTTATTTTTGGAATTTCTCCAAATGCTTAAAATATGTTTATATTCCATTAGAGAGGAGGTTATTCACATGTATACTGTTTTAAATATTTATATCATGAGACAAACACCATTATAGACCCAATGTTTCAAAATTTGAAGTTTGTGAAGTTATATAAATCCCAGTTTTTATTCTACAATTTTTTTTTTCCGAGACAGGGTTTCTCTGTGTAGCTTTGCGCCTTTCCTGGAACTCGCTTTGGAGACCAGGCTGGCCTCGATCTCACAGAGATCCACCTGCCTCTGCCTTCCGAGTGCTGGGATTAAAGGTGTGTGCCACTAACGCCTGGCTCTACAAATATTTTTATAATTCACCATTTATCAGACATTTCTTTAGAAAGTCAATGGTGTATAGAAGTTAAAATATTATATTTGTAATTATATTTGAAGTTGAAGATTAACTTAATGCCTACAAAATAGACCAATCTTTTAGTATGAAAAAGTATTATGGCCGGGCGTTGGTGGCGCACGCCTTTAATCCCAGCACTCGGGAGGCAGAGCCAGGAGGATCTCTGTGAGATCGAGGCCAACCTGGGCTACCAAGTGAGCTCCAGGAAAGGCGCAAAGCTACACAGAGAAACCCTGTCTTGAAAAACCAAAAAAAAAGAAAAAAAAGAAAAAGTATTATGAATGCTGCCCTTTACAATGCATACTTAAAATGCCAGCATACTGATAGTATATTCTACCAAACTACTAGGCAAGCCTATTGATTTATTGAATACTCTAAAGTGTTATTTTTCCTGTTGTTGAAAAAAATACACCATGAGAAAAGCACTTGGGGGAGAAAGGGCTTATTTTGGTTAATGTTTGAAGTCACAGTCTATTATAGAGAGACATTTAAGGTGCCAGGAGTTTGATGCCATGGTCATATTTTTACCTGTGGTCAGGAAAATGTGAAGAGTAAATGCATGTATTGTTAGCTTTTTTATTTTCATGTAGTCTGGGACCCTAGTCTAGACAATAATGTCACCTCCTATCCGGTGAGTATTTCCATATAATTAACCTTTTCAAGATAATCAACTGTAGGCATGCCAGGTATTTGACCTAATTCAAACAATTCTGAGAAGAATGGCCTGGAGTTTTGTGGCCAAGGTGACTAGAGATTCTGTCAAGTTAATAATCTACAGTATCACAAGTCTATTCCTTTTCAACTTGACACATAAACCTATCACTTCTTTGCAATTAAAAATCTTTTGTTAAGATTACAATATAAATACAGTGGTGACTGAAATTGTTCCCTAAAACAGAGAATGCCAGCACCCGATTGGACTAAGATGTGATTCTTTTTTCTAGGTGGGGCCCAGGGACACAACCCTGTGCCCCTACACCACCATCCATTGCAGTCCCAGTTTCAGGCCAGTCAGGCAGGTAGACACCCTGCAGACAGGTCAGACTACCACCATCCCCCACCAGACCTTGTAACCCACAAGTCCAACCCCTCCCAACCCACCCACATGCCAAGATTACAGTTACTTCCTGAGACAGAGCCCACAAGCACCAATTGCACTAAGAGCTTCTCCCTGAGACCAAGAGTCCCATCAGCACCAACTAGAACAAGAGCTCCCACTGGACCAAGAGTATCTATCAGACCAAGAGAGCCTCCCTAGACACAGATACCACTTGCACCAATTGGAGAAAAGATTGTTAGATGCCAGTGCAAAAATACAATCAAGAAGAAAAAAAATATGGTTCAATCAGAACCTATATCCGCAAGACCTGAACATCCCAATAAAGAAGAAACAGAAGAAATTGATCTTAAAAATGACCTTAAGAAGATGGTAGAAATCTTTAAAGAAGAAATTTAAAAATTCCTTAAAGAATTTGAGGAAAAATGGGAAGAAATCAGTAAATCCCTTGAAAGCCAAGAGAAAGAAATTAAACAAGTGAGGGAAAGAGCTCAAGATTTGAAACCTGAAATCAAGACAATAAAGAAGACACAAACTGAGGGAATGCTGGAAGTAAAAAATCTGAGTAAACAAACAGGAACTACAGATGCAAACATAACCAACAGAATGCAAGAAATGGAAGAGCAGATCTCTGGCATTGAGGTACGGCAGAGGAAATAAATCCATCAGTCAAAGAAAAGACTAAAGCCATCATGACTCAAAATGTTGAGGAAATTTGGGACACTATGAAAAGACAAAACCTAAGAATAATAAAGATCGAAGAAGGAGAAGAATACCAACTCAAAGGCACAGAAATTATTTCAACAAAATCATAGAAGAAAACTTTCCCAACCTAAAGAAGGAAATGACTATAAAAATACAAGAAGGTTACAGAACACCAAATAGAATGGATCCAAAAAAAATTCCCCTTGCCACATAATAATCAAACCACTAAACATACAGAAAAAAGAAAAAATATTAAGAGCTGCAAAGGAAAAATGCCAAGTAACATATAAAGGCAGACCCATCAAAATAACAACTGACTTCTCAATGGAGCCTCTAAAAGCCAGAAGGTCCTGGATAGACATTAGGCAGACAAGAAGAGACCTTGGATGCCAACCCTGACTATTATACCCAGCAAAACTCTCAATCAACATAGATGGAGTAAACAAAACATTCCATGATAAAACCAGATTTAAACAATGTATCCCCACAAATCCAACCCTACAGAAAGCACTTGAAGGAAAAATACAACATAAGGAAGTTATATATACCCATGAAAACATGGGCAATAGATAGTCCCACACCAACAAATACCAAAGAAGGGCAACATACAACACTTCCACCAAAAAATAACAGGAATTAACAATCATTGGTCATTAATATCAATGAATATCAATGGTCCCAATTCACCTATAAAAAGACACTGGCTAACAGAATGGATATGAAAACAGGATCCATCCATTTTCTGCATACAAGAAACAAACCTCAACTTCAAAAATAGACACTACCTCAGAATAAAAGGCTGGGAAAAGACTTTCCAATAAAATGGATTTAAGAAGCAAGCTGGTGTAGCTATCCTAATATCTAATAAAATATACTTCAAACTAAAACCCATCAAAAGAGATCAGGAAGTACATTATATATTTATCATAAGGAAAATCTGACATGAAGTCTCAATTCTGAATATTTATGCCCCAAATACAAGGGTACCTACATTCATAAAATAAACATTACTAAAGCTTAAATCACACAATAAAACCCATACACTAGTAGTGAGATACTTCAACACACCACTCTCACCAAAGTCTCCCAGACAGAAACTTAACAGAGGAATAAGGGAACTAACAGATATTATGACTCAAATGGATATAATAAAAATCTACAGAATATTCCACCCTAACACAAAAGAATATACCTTCTTTTCAGCACCCCATGGAACCTTCTCCAAAATCTACCACGTACTTGGTCATAAAGCAAATCTCAAAAGATACAAAAAAAATATGAAATAACCTCCTGTGTCTTATTGGACCACCATGGCTTAAAGTTAGATTTTAACAACAACAAAAACTACAGAAAGCCTACAATCTCATGGAAACTGAATAATGCCTAATTGAATTACCAATGGGTCAAGGAAGAAATAAAGAAATAAATTAAATATTTCCTAGAATTCAATGAAAATTAATGTACAATACACACAAACTTATGGGACACTATGAAAGTGATGCTAAAAGGAAAATCCATAGCTCTAAATGCCCACATAAGGAAGTGGGAGAAATCTCATACTAGTGACTTAACAGCACCACTGAAAGCTCTAGAACAAAAAGTAGCAAAGTCACCCAGGAGGAATCAACACCAGGAAATAATCAAATTGAAGGCTGAAATCAATAAAATAGAAACAAAGAGAACAATAAAGAGAATCAATTAAACAAAGAGTTGGTTCTTTGAGAAAATCAACAACAGAGACAAGCCCTTATCCAAATTAACCAAAAAGCAGAGCAGAGAACACATCCAAATTAGCAAAATCAGAAATGAAAAGAGAGACATAACAACAGACAACAAGGAAATCCAGAGAATCAGCAGGTCATACTTCAAAAACCTGTACTCTACAAAATCTGGAAAATCTGAAAGAAATAGATGATTTTCTGGAAAGGTACCCCATACCAAAGTTAAATCAAGATTAGATAAACTACTTAAATACACCAATAACTCCTAAGGAAATAGAAATGGTCATTAAAAGTCCCCCAACAAAAAAAGCCCAGGACCAGATGGTTTCAGTACAGAATTCTACCAGATTTTCAAAGAAGAGCTAATACCAATACTCTTCAAATTGTTTCACACAATAGAAACAGAAGAAACATTATGAAATTCATTTTATGAGGCTACAGCAATCCTGATACCCAAACCACACAAAGATGCAACAAAGAAATAGAATTACAGACTGTTCTCCCTCACGAACATTGATGCAAAAATACTCAATAAAATACTGGATAACCAAATCCAGGAACACATCAAAAAAATATCCACCATGACCAAGTAGGCTTCATCCCAGGTATACAAGGATGGGTCAACATATGAAAATCTGACAATGTATTACACCATATAAAGAAACTGGAAAAAAAACACAGGAGATGCTGAAAAAGCCTTTGACAAAATCCAACACCCTTTCATGATGAAGGTTCTAGAGAGATCAGGAACAAAGAACATATCTGAATGTAATAAAGGCAATTTACAGCAAGCCAACAGCCAACAACAAAGTAAATGGAGAGAAACTCAAAGCGATTCCTCTAAAATCAGGAACAAGACTAGGCTGTCCACTGTCCCCATACTTACTCAACAGAATACTTGAAGTTATAGCTAGAACAACAAGAAAACAAAAGGAGATCAAGGGGATACAAATTGGAAAGGAAGAAGTCAAACTTTCACTATTTGCAGATGATATAATACTATTCATTACTGACCAAAAAAAAAAAAAAAAAAAAGCCCTCCTTCAGTAAGGTGTTAGAAGATTAAATTAAAAAAAACCAGTAGCCCTCCTATATACAAATGAAAAAGGGGTTGAGAAAGAAATCACAGAAACATCACTCTTTACAATAGCCACAAATAATATTAAATACCTTGGGGTAACTCTAACTAAGCAAGTGAAAGACCTGTATGATAAAAAAAAAAAAGTCTCTGAAGAAAGAAATCAAAGAAGATATCAGAAAATGGAAAGATATCCCATGCTCATGGGTAGCTAGAATTAACATAATAAAAATGGCAGTCTTACCAAAAGCAATATACAAATTCAATGTAATCCTCATCAAAATCCCAGTACAGACTTTACAGACTTAGAAAGAACAACACTTAACTTTATATGGAAAAACAAAAAACCTAGGATAGCTAAAAGAATCCTGTAAAATAAAGCAACCTCTGGAGGCATCATGATCCCTGACCTCAAACTCTACTATAGAGCTGCAGTAATAAAAACAGTTTGGTACTGGCATAAGAACTGACACGTGAACCTATGGAATGGAATTGAAGACCCTGACATTAATCCACACACCTATGAACATAGGATTTTGACAAAGAAGTCAAAACTGTACCATGGAAAAAAGAAAGCATCTTCAACAAATGGTACTGACATAACCGGATGTCAACATGCAGAAGATTGCAAATAGATCCATATCTGTCACCATGCACAAAACTCAAGTCCAAGTAGATCAAAGACTTCAACATAAATCCAGTTACATTGAACTTGATAGAAGAGAAAGTAGGAAGTAGTCTGGAACGCATGGGCACAGGAGATGACTTCCTAAACATAACACCAGTAGCACAGACACTGAGAGAGACAATTAATAAATGGGACCTCCTGAAACTGAGAAGCTTTGTAGAGCAAAGGATAAGGTAAATAAAACAAAACATCAGCCTATAGAATGAGAAAAGTTCTTCACCAACCCCACATCTGACAGAGCGCTGATCTCCAAATTATATAAAGAACTCAAAAAGCTAGACTTCAAAATACTGCACAATCTAATTTAAAAAAATGGGCTATAGAACTGAGCAGAGAATTCTCAACAGAAGAATCTCAAATGGCTGAAAGACACTTAAGGAATTGCTCAACATCCTTAGTCATCAGGGAAATGCTAATTAAAACAACTCTGAGATACTATCTTACACCTGTCAGAATGGCTAAGATCAAAAACACTGAAGACAGTTTATGTTGGAGAGGATGTGGAGCAAGGGGAACACTCCTCCACTGTTGGTTGGAATGCAAATTCATATAGACACTTTGGAAATCAGTATGGTGGTTTCTCAGAAAATTGGGGATCAATATCCCTCAAGACCCAATTATACCAATCTTGAGCAAGGAATGCTCAATCTTACCACAAGGACAAATGCTCAACTATGTTCATAGCAGCATCATTTGTAATAGCCCGAACCTGGAAACAACCTAGAGGCTCCTGAACTGAAGAATGGATAAAGTAAGTATTGCACATATACACTATGGAGTACTACTCAGCAGTTAAAAAAATTGTATCAAGAAATTTTCAGGCAAATGGATAGAACTAGAAAATATCATCCTGAGTGAGCTAACATGGTATGTACTCACTCATAAGTAGATACTAGATGTGAGGAAAGGGATAACCAGACTGCAACCCATAGCTCCAGAGAGGCTAGCTAACAGGGAAAGACCCTATGAGGGACACATGGATGACCTAGCGAAGGAGAAGTGGATGAGTTCTACATAAGCAGACTGGGTGGGTGGGAAGCATGGCAGAAAGCAAGGAGTGGGGGATTAGAACATAGTTAAATGGGAGGGTCAAGCTGGAACAGAAACAGAGTGGGGAGGCAGGGAGGGAGATACCATGATAGATGAGGACATCATGGGAAAAGGAAGGGGCAGGGTGCTGAGGAGGCTCTCAGGAATCCACAAAGATGACCCCACCTTGGACTGTTGGCAGTGGTCCAGTGGGTGCCTGGACTGGTCTACTCTGGTGACCAGTCTAGCAAATACCCTAACTGTCATCATAGAGCCTTTGTCCAATGACTGATGGAGGCAGATACAGAGATCCACAGCCAGGCACCAGGCTAAGATCCGGGAATCCAAACTATGAGAGAGAGGAGGGATTCTGCAGGCAGGGTACATCGAGATCATGACTGAAAGAAGTACATAGATGACTGGCCACACTATTGGAGGCCCATGAACTGTAGACTAGTGGCTGTGGAGTCCCCAAGGACTAGTCTAGGCACTCTGGATATGGAAGACGGTTGTATGGCTTGAACTGTTTGGGGAGCATCCAGTCCGTGGGATTGAGATCAGTCCCTGGTGCATGGGCAGGCTCTTGGGAATCTGGTTCCTGTGGTGTGACACCTTGGGCAGCCTCGGTAAAGTGGGAAAGGACTTGGACCTGCCTAGGCTCAGTGTGCTGGGCTCTGCTGACTCCCCATGGGAGACCTTGATTTGGGGGATGTGGGGATGTGTGGTGGTTTGGGAGGGAGGATTGGGAGGTGAGAGTAGGGAGGAGGTGGGATCTGAGGGTGGTATGTAGAGTGAGTAGAAATTTTCTTAATAAAGAAAAATGAAAAAAAAAGCAAAACAAATATATAAATACGGCATTAATCCATTATTTTACTTCCTGAAAGTCCTCTTTATATTTCTCTTTGCTCTTTTCTAAACACATGGCATATTTTTACATTAATTGTTATGTATATATGTGTGTGTATATGTGTGTGAATTGTTGATATATATGAATATATTCTTAAATGCATAAGTTCAGCCTGTATAGTCTGTATAATGTATTTATATGCTTGTTTTCTGGCCTGATTATTTGTTATTGGATAACCAATTTGTGTGATCTTCCCTGGAGAAGAGTAATTCTCTCACTCTCAACATTCCTTAGTTTTCCATGGTTATTTGTGGTTGAGGACTTACAGGCTTTCTCTATACACATTGCTGTATTGGTGTCACCCTTATTGAGCTGCTTTTAAGAGATTTATAATGTTTAGACTTTATAAATATAACTTCTGACCTTACTAGAAGATACAATCTCACAGCAAGATACCTATTCCTTAGGCTCTTGCAATCTTTCTGATCCCTCTTTTTAAATGATTTCTGAGCCCTAGGTGTTGAGGCTATATTGTAGAATTATTCTCTACAACTGAGTTCTAAAATGATGCACTATGGTTGGTGTTGTTTTTCTCTAATGTCTACATCTATTTATAAAGGAAATTGTTTTGTGGAGTGAGAGTTATGGTTATCTGTGTGTATAAGAATAAATATTTTAAATATAGTTAAAGATTATGCTGGTTTAATAAAATTATGGTTTTAGGTTCTCCTCCTAGATATTGGCATCACTATCCAATAACTGACTGGTTCCAAACATCAGGCACAATTTCCTTGTTGAGTGAGGTTTAAGTACAATAAGAGAGCTCTTGATTACCACTAAGGTATTCATGTTACTATTGTGGTCAAGTGTTTATCATTGGTGTAATAGGTCAGTAGGATTACTGTTTCTATCCCTCCTTTGGACGCTTGTTTGCACCCTCTGGTACTATGAAATCTAGCTTGAAGAGAGGGCCATTCATATCATTTCTAGCCAGAGGCCACTGAGCTGTTTATTTGAAGTACATGGTGAAGTTCACACAGACTTAGTTTCCACCTGTGTTAAAATAACCAAAGAAAATAACAATATAATGTTTTGGAAGTCTCTTGACAACTAATACCAATGATAGAAAAGAAGACATCTCTAGCTTGATATTTGGGTTTATGTTGGTTGGTCTTTGACTTTTGGGGGATAAGAATTGTCAGTCCAGATGGGAAACTATTTATTTATTTATTTATGATTTAAACTATGTATTCATTTAGATATATCAACTTACATTTATTATAGGTATCTATGTAGGTAATTAATAGTTTTATTCCTTGTGACTTATTCAGAAATCCTTACTATTATTTTACCTTTCCATTTTTCTTATGTATTTAAATCCTTCTCCTTCCTAGTTAAATGCATACCCAATAAAATTTATCAATTTTAACCCATTATGTTTGCATTTGCCTAAATTAACAAATATAAAGCATGTTCTCTAATAATTTCATCAGTTTAAAAAATCTGAAGTTCAAGTTTCATCTGAGACTTAAGGAATTCTCTTAACTATGAATCTCTTTTTAAAAAAATCAAAACAAAACATGATAAAAAAAAACCTTATAGAGATGTAGAGGTGGCTCAACAATTTATAATATGCAGCAGATTTCAGATTAGTTTTGTTCTAAACAAAGTAGTTCATAACTCCTGTAACTCCAGCTCTAGGGGGCTTGATTTTAAACAGCTGTTACATATTGCCAATATACAAAGGCATAGAGTAAACATTAATGTTATATGATATTTTGGTTGTCTTCTGAAAAACTAAATCTTGTTTGGAGTCAGAGGGCAGAGCTGGCCACTATCTCACCATAGACATTTGGAAGGCTGTAGACAGAATTCAGGAATTAGTCAGGTGGAGCTGAGAGAGGATCCCAGCCATTTTGGATGGAGAAATGTTAGTGGTAAAAAGTGACTGGTGGCTGATCCCTGTTTTCCTGATCTTTCAGGTTCTTACCCTGATATTTGACTTTCAATATTTTTTTGTCATTGTTAAAAGATTAATAAGATTAACGCTTCATCCAGTGTCCAACTTTTGGGCAAGAATTCACAAGATATTCATGGCTTTGCAGCTGCTGGCACCTTCTGGAGTTGCACATAGGAGCTGTTCCTGTCACTGGCTGGCTTTTTCTTTTCTTCCCCAAGCCATCGGAAAGAGTCTGGGATTTTCTTGTTGCAACCTTTCTATTGTAATGTCTACAAGTCCCAAACTCCACAGGCACCAGGTCTCCAAATGCTCCAAGAGTTAGCCACTCCCCCCCCCTGCCCCCCAGCCAGCCAGCTCTCACTTCAGGCAGCTTTGTTTTCTCACTTTCTGCCTATCACAAATGCTATGTTTGCACATTCCCATTTGTCCGCTTTTCAGACAGGTGGCTCTTTGGTTCATTTTTCTTGTAGTTCGTGGCCTTACCCTGGGCCCCGCTCAGTCTGCTGAAATGTAATTAATGGTAGCTCTCCTCAGCCAGGCTGTGAACCACCTATGTTCAATGTCCAGACATGCAGCAAGAGCCCCCCTTGAACTTCACTGTCATCATTAGCATATTTGGTGAGACACCCTGGAATTTTTAAAAGAGAGGAATTTTTTTTTTTTAAATAAAAAAGTTTCTTTCCATGTTAAAAATAGGAAACAATATTATGGAAGGATTTAGGTCTTGGAATAATACCACAATGGATGGTTTGAAAGTGGAACAATTAAATGAGGGGATAATGAACTTAGCACGTAGTTACATAATGTCAATCATAATCTTTAACATTTTGGTAATTCTTATTTTATCCCTGAAAAGTTGGTTGATATCAGTGTAATGATACAGGCCTTAGAAAAAGGTTACTAAAGGAAATAATGCAAATTTGACTGATAAGAGACAAGCCTTAGAAAAAATCTTTTTAAAACAGTTAATAGATGTATGCAGACAAATACAGAAAAATTTAAAGAAAAAACATCACCATTGCATTATAAAATTAGAGAGAAACAGTCCAAAAGTATTGAAAACCCAGTCTTAATTTATCCAGTAACCACAAAGAAACAACTGCCAAATGAAAGGTAGCCCAAAGGCTATGAAAGAGTTGACAATGTTTTTTCTATTGCACCAAAGGCTGATTTGACCAATGAATAAAGATCAACAAGAGACAAAGAAAGTAACCCTTTGCTATAAGGAAATGCCTTGGTGGGCCTCTTGCAACCCCCCTCCCCCCAAATTTGGTTCAATCATTTCTGAAACCTGTTGCTGGAGAGCTTCTCTCCAGGTTCCCCAAGCCCCGCAGTCCCACAATCCACTTATAAAATAATCACTCAGACGCTTATATCACTTATAAACTGTATGGCCATGGCAGGCTTCTTGTTAACTGTTCTTTTATCTTAAATTAACCCATTTCTATAAATCTATACCTTGCCACGTGCCTGGTGGCTTACCAGTGTCTTCACATGCTGCTTGTCCTGGCAGTGGCTGTAGTGTCTCCCCCACTTCTTCCTGTTTCCCCAATTCTCCTCTCTCTTTGTCCCGCCTATACTTCCTGCCTGGTCACTGGCCATCAGTGTTTTATTTATATAGAGTGATATCCACAGCACTTCCCCTTTTCTTTTTTTTAAAAGGAAGGTTTTAACTTTAACATGGTAATATTACATATAATAAAACAATTATTGAGCAAGAATTACAGTTACAATATTAAAGAAGATGACCTATCTATCTTATATTTGTGAGTTTAAAGTTTTATATCTAACTTATCTTTTATCATAACTGAGGAAATTACAACTATCTAGTCTTTAACCATATCAAAGACCTGAGAAGGAACATAATGGTACCTAAGAAATGGTAGATGGATGCAAGCAACTTTCGGGAATCTTGTAAGAGTAGACCAAGACAGCTGGCATCCTGGACAGTCACCTAATGTTTTTTAGTATTGTTGGTGCATTTAAATTGGCTACAGGCCTAGAGTATCTGACAGACCACTTTCAGAAGCAGGATTTCTGAAAGACCATCTTACCCTGTCTTGGCAGAGTACAGTGGTCGCTTTTCTTGTGTCCCACTTGTCCAGAAAGGACAGCATTGCATTTGTACTGTCAGCCATCAAGGCAAGGGCAGTTCTTTGCCCAGTAGGCCATTTTGTGCCAAAAAGACAAACTTCCAAATGGAAATGTCTTAGAAGCCCAACATTCTCTCAGGATCAATTGGTGCAGCCAGGAGCAATTGTGTCACGTCAACAGAATTTTAAGTTATTTAAATGCCATATTCTCTAGGTCTATGAAGTGTTTGAAGATTACCTATCTATCTGAAATATATCTATGTATACCTAGAAGACTTAACTAACATGGCTACAAATATGATTATCATAGATGACTAATTATTAATCTATTTTTAATTATCCATTACAATTTTAAATGAGTTACATAAACATAATACCTCAAACAAGAATAGAAATATATATATATATATATTATATATATATATATATATACAGTATAACAAAATTAACTTCAAGTTTGTATCAATAAACTAAATTTTATATCAATGTAAAACATTTTAAACATAAACTAAAATCTATACCAATGTAAAACATTTTAAACAAGTTGTTCTTTAAAAGTAGATTGATTAATCTATCCTTTTATCTTATCATCTCTATATCCTCTTATATATCTATATTAAATCCCCTTTTCTTTTTTAGAAAGAGATCACATTTATAATCAACCTGTTTTAAATAAAAATATTGGTTTTTCTTGGTCCCATACCAGAGGGCTCTTCTGATTTGGGACACAAGAATCTCTTAACCATTTTTTTTTTTAAACAATATGTATGGGTTTAGAGGGGGAGTGAGCCAATTCCACCTCTAAAGCCAGCTTGGTATATTTGGGAATTTGGGCGTAGCATCTATTACTACTTCCTGCTGGAGGGGGGCGCTGTATCTCATGGGGAAGCAAAGAAAATTTTAAGCCTATGGGGTAGTCCTTGAGGCTGTATTGTGTGAACCAGTTGCCTTGAAACCACTCTGAATGTTGGATCATCTGGGCCATGGTGTCATTGGAGACCTTTCAGGGGGTCTTGGCTGGTGAAACCTGATGTATCTTAATCTGGAACAAATCCACAGCCTCTGGCTTTCTGTGGAAACAAAAGCAGAAACCTTTTTTTTTTAAAATACTAGTAAAGACTAAATCTACTACACAGCATAATGTGCTGCTGGCAGACGCCTCATTCCCACCATACTGCTGGTCAAACGCACACGCCAGGAACCCGCCAGTGTTCAAACCCGCGTTTGCAGTATCTAGCTGCCCATATGAGACAAGAAGCAGGAACCTGGTTTTGGCTCTGTTTAGAATTGGTTATTAAATATTCTCAGGTTTAAGGTGGAAACTCGAGCCGTTGGGCGCCATTTGTTGCTGGAGAGCTTCTCTCCAGGAACAAATATTTATATAGAGTGATATCCACAGCAGAAACCATGGGGGAAAATCCTTCCCAGAGTAATAAAATGATCTAATGGCTTTCAAAAATAAAAAATAATAAAATAAAAAACATTCTGTTCTGGATGACAGAACAGCTATAGAAGATAAAACAAAAATTTCAGGGAAAAGCAAATATTTTGGCAAATTTCTATAAATGATCAAAGACCAAAGTTATAAATTTGAATAAATATCATTGTAATTGATGGTCTTTTAGACACATGGGAAAATGTAACAATAATTGCACCTGAATCTTGGCTTCCAAATTGGGATATTCAGGGGGTAAATGTTTAACTTTTGGGGATTGGAACTTTATCTCAGGTGAAACAAGGTACAAAATGGGTAAAATGTATAGGGCCCAAAGGACAGAGGAAAATTAAAACCTCATGTGGCTCGCATAGCAAACAATTTATAGGGATGTGGTTTGTTATATCAATGGAATACCCAGGTTGATATTTCTCCAATTTCAGAAACAAACAATAAACTAAGGTATGTTTCCAGGAAAATATTAAAAGATATTATGAAGGACAGTCAATGACCATTCAGGTTGTATATAAACAGGGCATAACAGCTGCTGATCTTTCAAACATACCAACATCCCTGACATTAAAATGCTTAACTGATAATTTTGTATGTGTAGAATAATGGCCCTTGACATCAGAAAAATTAATGGCTTTAGAATAGCTGGTACAGGAGCAGCTAAATTCTGAATATATTGAAGAATTTACTAGTCCTTGGAATTCTTCTGTATTTGTTATAAAAAAAAAAGAAATCTGGGAAACTGAGAATTAGAACAGATCTAAGAGTTCTTAATAAGGTGATTCAGCCACTGGGCTCTATAGAGCCTGAAATTCTTCTGCCTTCCCTATTATCTAAAGGGTGATCTATTATAGAGATTAATTTAAAAATTGCTTTTTCACTATACCTTTGCAAGAAGAGAATAGTGAAAATTTTGCCTCCATGGTGACTACTTATAATAATTCTCAGCCAAGTAAAAGATATTACTGAAAAATTCAGCCATAAAGAATGTTAAACAACCTCACCCTGTGCCAATATTATGAACAAAAGCCATTGGAAACGATTTGTAAACAGTTTCCTCAATTTATAATTAACATTTATGGGCAATATCTTACTATCTAATTAAAATAAAAATACCTTTGAGAACATGTTTGAAGCAGTAAAGAAAATTTTGCTTTATTGTGGATTACAAATAGCTCCTGAAAAAATACCAAGAGGAGATTCTCTCAATTACCTAAGATATAAGACAGGATTACAAAAAATTGAAACACAGAATGTCCAAATTGAGAGAGATCATTTATTAACTCTTAATGATTTTCAAAATTTGCTGGGAGACATTAACTGTCTACAGCCCACAAATAGATTGACAACTCAAAAATTAAGTAATATTTTTCAATCCTTACAAGGTGTCAAAGACATAAATAGTTCGAAAAATGTTAGCTAAGGCTGGGAGAGAATTGGATTTGTTTGTAAAGAAATTACAGGATTCATATTGGATGATTTGGATCCAGAGTTTCATTGTATTCTCATTATTTTACCTTATACTTATTTCCCTACTGGATTTCTAATGCAGAGAGATGATGATACCTTAGAATTGATATTTTTACCACATAAACAGAGTAAAAATTTAAAGATATATGTAGAAAAGTTTGCTTTGTTGATTCTGAAAGGAAAATTAAGACTTTGTCAATTAGCAAAAATGGACCCAACAGAAATTGCAGTACCTTTTACTAATGTTCAAGTTTCCTCTTTATTTGCTGAAAGTGAAGAGCTTGCAGCAATTTTTTGGGAGAAGTAAGCAACAAGCATTCCAAAAGCAAGAGAATTCAGCATATAAAGAGAACTAACAGGATTTTTCCTTATATTGTATGGAGAACACCAATTTCTGGAGATCCTACATTCTATACTGATGAAAACAAACCAGAAAAGGTGGGTTATAAGTTAGGAAATTTAAGTTAAGTGTCTCAAATCTCTCATGATTACGTTCAAAAGTAAGAATTATATGATATTCTAATGGTACTATTAGATTTTTCCAGAACCTGTTAATATAGCTACTGAAGAAAACATAATTATATGCATGTATACATATATGGGTTTAGTGGACTCTATCTTTACACTCAGTTTCTAAGTCAAATAGTAGCTTGATTTTTTTTTTATAATATTGGCAGTTTTAAAAAGCTTATATTATTTTTCAATATAAGAATGCTTTCTTATGAACAAATAAACATGTCTATAATTAATGAAAATAAATTCTTACATAATTTTACCAAGAAATACTAGCCACAAAGAAGGAATATATGTATATGCCTTTTGAAATTTTTACTTTTTTAATTTTTGAGTTTGTACTTACATCATACCTTTCTCCCTACAAAGAAATCTTCCCATATATTCCTTCTTCATGTCCTTCAAATTAATGGCTGTTTTTATTTACTGCTGTTACATATGTGAATATATGCACATATATATTGTATATTATTATTTTTATGTGTGTATGTTTGTGCATGTGTGTGTGTATGTATGTATGTTTTTTTGGACAGACCATCCATATTTAACATGCCTACTTACAAAGATTAATACATACTGTATTATGTAATTGTGACTGTAAAAACATTATATAATAATATATTCCAGGGATGAATTTACAACATACACTTAATTGATTGCTTTTTCTTTAAAATTATTTGTCATTTTATTTATGTGTTTTTTTTATTTATCAGATCTGGTAGCATAGAACTACAATGTAAATATCATTACAATTCTGTTTATAGTAACTTATCTTACTTGGTCAATGCCATGAGGGATATTAGTTGTTAATACCATAAAGAAGTTTCTATTTGGCAAAATGAACTCCCAAATAAAAACTATCAACATTCATTATTTTCCATTACAAATACATATTTTCAATTTTCTGCACTTTTAATTTATGTCATGTTCCTTTGTATTTAAAAAGTGGAAAAATATAACTCAAGTATTATTAATTATATTTGCATTTTATGTAAAGCAAGACATTGGGAGGAACTGGATCTTTGATTTTAACATACATCTTTCCATGATTGCCATGATTCACTTGCTTGGCTAGTAACGTTATGACTTATAGGACCATTTTAAAACATCACTGATTTAGACTGCTGTTCACACTTAAACGACATGAAATACCCTACTTGTCAGTGAGAAAATCCACAAGACTACACTGAAAGGAAATATAATACTTGATTCAGACATTATAGAATAAGTCATTCAAAATAGCCAGTATAATATGTGAAATATTTCAGTACAATTAGTGATAAAATTGAATTTAATGTTATTTGGGATACAAAGAGGCCAACACAGTTATTGTCGACTATTTAAGAAAAGGAATTTTATCTCTCGCATATGTAATAATAAAGTGTAGCTGGAAGGTTCCTCTGGTTCTGACAGTCCTTGCAGTCCCTCAGCCACTTATAAAATAATCATTCAAAGGCCTAAATTAATCACCAATTGTATGGCCTATGGTATGCTTCTTGTTAGCTAGCTCTTATAACTTAACCCATTTCTATTAATCTGTAAGTTGCCATGTAGCTGTGACAGTAATGGTCTGCTGGCATCATGCTGCTCTTTCAACAGCAGCTGGCATCTGTCTATCCTCTCCTTTCTTCCCTCTGTATATCTGCTTGGATTTTCTGCCTACCTCTAAGCTGCCTTGCCATAGGTCAATACAGCTTTATTTATAAAACAACCAAAGCAACACATATTCACAACATACAGAAAAGCATCCCACAATATTCTTATTACAATTAATTTCTACCTCTTTACACAGCCAAAAAATAAAATTACACCAAGTGTGGTGCCTCACACATTCAATCCTAGCACTAAGGAGGCAGAGTCAGGCAAATCTCTCAGAGGCAGAAAGATCACTCAAACGAGTCCAGCAGAGCCTATGAAAGCAAACTCCAGGGCAACATGGGCAACATAGTAAGACTATTAATAAATAGATGGCTAGATAGATGATAAATAGATGATAGATAGATAGATGATAGATAGATAGATAGATAGATAGATAGATAGATAGATGATAGATAGATAAAGAGAAAAAGAAATTTTAAAGATATGCCTCAATAGAAACAGACAACATGAAAATAGGTCATAGTAACAATGTTATTAAAATGCCTTTATATTAAACATTAAAATATTTAAAATATTGTATTTTATGCAAAATAGTAAAGTTGAATGTCTCATTACAGAATAAATTCATAAGACTGATATTTACATGAGTATATGTGAATATATACAGAAATAAAAAAAGACTCCATCTTTTATTAAATGTTTGTGTTTGTGTGTCTGTGTGTCTGTATCTCTGTGTGTGTAACTCCCGTAGGCAACAAATGCTAGTAGTCATGGTGAGTATTCACTGGTGAGGATTTTCTAGGTACCTATTTGATATCTCTGAGTTTCATGGTCCTATATTACAATTCAGGTTCTATCTTCAACAACCTGTTTTCCTCTGGCAGTCATTCACTTATAGTTTGTCAATTCTCATCATCCTTGAATATTCCTAGCTGGAATAGTGAGCTTTAGGTGACTCTTCTGTAGGTAAAGATTTCCTGGTCCTTCCTGGCCCACGGTCAGGACAAATCTCTCTCACCTGCCAGTTCCACAGCCACTCAGACCCAACCAAGTAAACACACAGAGACTTATATTGCTTGCAAACTGTATGGCTATGGCAGGCTTCTTGCTACCTGTTCTTATATCTTAAGTTAACCCATTTCTATTAATCTTTAAGTTGCCACATGGCTAGTGGCTTACCAGTATCTTTACATGTTGCTTGTCATGGTGGCAGCTTGCAGCGTCTCCTGACTCAGCCTTCTACTTCCTAGAATTCTCCTCTCTCTTCGTCCTGCCTATCCTTCCTGCCTGGCTGCTGGCCAATCAGCACTTTATTTATTAACAAATCAGAACAACACATGCACAGCATTGAGAACATCAAACAGCACTTATCTTTTTTTCAAAAAGGAAGGTTTTAAATTTTACATAGAAAATTACATATAACAAAACAATTATCAAGCAAGAATTACAGTTAAAATATCTAGTCTATTTATAATAACCAGTCTATTTGTATTTGGCAAAATTAAAGAAGATACACTATCTAGCTTATATTTGTGAGTCTAAGGTTCCATATCTAACTTATCTTTTATCATAACTAAGGAAAATTATAACTATCTAGACTTCAACTACATCAAAGACCTCAGAAGGATATAATACCTGAGAAATGGGAAAATGATGCAGGCAATTCTCAGGAGTCTTGCAAAAGTAGACAGAAACAGCTGGCAGCCTGGACAGTCATCCAAAGTTCTTTTGTAAAGTTGCGGCATCTGTCTTCAGCCCACAGGTCTAGAGTTTCTCAGTCACTTATCTCTGTGTCCTGTAGAATGTCTGTCAGTTTCCTCTGCAAAGCAGGAACATGAAGGACCATTTTGCCAAGCGAAGTTCAGAGGTCACTTTCCTATGTGTCTTGCATGTCCAGTCGATACATTTTTTTCAAACCATCCACGCAAGAACAATTTCTTGCCCAAATGGCTATTTTTGTCAAGAAGAAGATAAACTGTCTTCGATGCCCATCCTCCTCTCTGAAATAAATTGGTGTTGCCAGGAGCAGACATGTCTCCTGTCAAAAAAGTCTAAATTTTTAAAAATATTTTAAATGCCATGTTCTGTAGGTCTTTGAATTGTTTGAAGATTACCTATCTATCTGAATTGTATCTATATATACCTAGAAAAGTTAACATGGCTACAAGTATGATTATCATAGATGACTAATTATTAATCTATTTATTAATTATCTATTACAATTTTAAATGAGCTACATAAAAATAACACCTCAAATGAGAATAGAAATATATACAGTATAACAAAATTAACTTCAAATTTGTATCAATAAACTAAAATCTATACCAATGTAAATCATTTCACACAAGTTGCTCTTTAAAAGTAGGTTCATTAATCTACCCTTTCATCCTATCATATCTATATCCTATCCCCTTTTCTTCTTTAGAAAGAGATTGAAATTATAAACAACCTGATTTAAATAAAAATATTAGTTTTTTTCTGTCCCACACCAGAGGGCTCTTCTGATATGGTACATAAGAATCTCTTAACCTTTTCTTTTAGTAATATGCTTGGGTTTAGAGAAGGAGTGAGCCAATTCCATCTCTAAAGCCAGTTTGGTATATTTGGGAATTTAGGCATAGCTTCTCTTACTACTTCCTGCTCGAGAGGGCACTGTATTTTATGGGGGCAAAAAGAAAATTTTAGGGTTATGGGGTAGTCCGTGAGGCTGTATTGTGTGAGCCAGTTGCCTTGAAAACGTT